>NW_021821148.1:0-101136 GCF_901001135.1 Rhinatrema bivittatum | reverse complement strand
CAGAGTCTCAAGGAAGGGTTTGAAAAGGAGCATTCAATTTTTTGCCTGGGTAAAAGGGATGAAAGGAATAGCTGCAGCAACGATAGATAGAGATCAGGAAGATGACTGGTGTGTGAGAGAGGAAAAAGTGTGTTTGTGTGAGAGAAACAGACTAGTCATGGGCTCTAAGGAAGAAGAGTGAAAGGACAGACCTTCAGCAGCCCTTGCTGCTTTGGTATGTGCTATTGGCCTACAAGGAAAGGAGTAGGAAGTTACTGGAGAGGGTAAGTAAAGGTGGCTTTTTAAGTTTATCTTTCTTGATTGACTGCCATTTTAATTATTGGGTATTATGTGTGTCTGCTTTTAGAAATATTTTATTGGTGTTTGGAGAATTTTTAATAATTTTGAAAATTTTAATGATTGGATTTATTCCATTTATCAGTTGTTTTGAAACATTTATTATATTCTAGTTTTAGAATTATTTTATATTTCTCGAGGAATGTATAAATAGAAATGTGGAGACAAAAACTGAACTGGAAACAGCAAGAAGCCAAACTCTGTATGCAGTGCAACAAGCAAAACAAAAACATTAGCTTTATGGTCACTTTATTCTGTATTTGGTGAGGGTCTGTCTGTGTTCTGCGTGTGTGACCCAGCTAAGGGTGTTCTGCAAGCTTGTAGTTTCTTGGTAGGGATCTATAGCAGCTTGGCTTGTTCTGTTTTCCTAATAGGAGGTGTATTGGTGTTTAGGGCCTGGTGTAATTTTTGCAGTGCTGCCTTTTCATAGGTAGGGTTATTACTGTTTGAGTTCCATAATGCAGGTGTAACTTTGTGCATTAGTTTGTGTACATTATTGCAGATCCTGGAAGTCTGTTAGGTGCTATATTTCTGTTTTGCACAGAATGCAGAGTGGTTTTTTGGGTTTCCATTCCAGTTTCTGTTTCCATATTTGTAATTTGTGGTCTTTCTGTACTTGGTGAAGGTCTATGTGTGTGACCGAGGTGAAGTATTTTACTAGCATGTAGGCATTTGTTAATATTATTTGTTGTGTTTTCTCAATAGAACATGCATTGGTGGTAAATTACTTTTTTCATAAGGAGGGCTATTGCACCTGGTAGGAGAGAGTGTTTATGTTGCTGTTACTGAGATGACACCAGAAATATCTTTTTTGTATGGTAAATTGAACGGGGAATGTCCTAGTTCTGTTCTGTAGCCATTGTTGGGGGATCAGGGTGGAACCCATAGACACAGAGTAATGTTTACATTTAGCCCGTGACGGTCATGTGTTCAGTGTGTCACACATGCAGGGGCAGATTGCCCTATTGGGGGATCGGTCATCCCCCAGTGAGCGGCCGGTCGTGCTAGTCACATGGTCTGCCGAGCGTGGCTGTGACAGAGCCGCGCTCAGACCACGTGGTATCTCCTGGGCCGCGAATCCCCGGGCCGGTCGTCAGCGGGAATCCGCCCCGCACACATGTAAGAACCATCTGTCAGGTATGTCCCAATAGAAAAAAGGTTGAGAACCAATGCTCTAGAGTTGGGCAATGAGTCACAAATATAGTCAATGTAATTTATAGAGGTTCCCCAAATTTCTACATGCTGTTAAATTACTTAAAATAAAATATTTATCGTTTTCACGTTTGGTCAATTAAAAAAAATTTATAGCTGCTATGGGCCAGACAACCCGAGCAATGCCTGGCAGTTTTCAACTTGCGTGAACGAGTCTGCACAAAGATGTTTTACAATCGCCACATCAAACAGCCCCAGCACAGACTGAATGCTGTTAGAAAAGTTCTCTCGGATGGGCAGTTCACACTAGGCTCAGTTCTGTGTAAATCTCTCAAGTCTTTTCACCCACAAGGGAACTTCCATATAACTGGAAACAAAAATCAAGCAGCAAACTAATACAAAGGGGCAGAAGTGGAATGGAGGGAGGTTGTTTTTCTAATCACTCAACATATCCCAATTACATCAAAAACTCTTCTGTGCAAAAAGAAACATCAAGTGAGACTGGATAGTTCAGTGTACTGACACTATCAGCCTTGTTCAAAACAAATTCAGGCAATCAGTATTTATAAGCCATTCTGTATGATAGTGCTGGTTACTTTTCAGAACCAGGGCTGAGTTTAGAACTATGGCAGGGGTGGCCAACTCTGGTCCTCAAGAGCCACAAACAGGTCTGGTTTTTAATATATCCACAATAAATATGCACAAGATAGGCATATGAGAGTGCATGCAAATCTATTTATTATGGATATCCTGAAAAACTGGCCTGTCAGTGGCTCTTAAGAACTGGAGTTGGCCACCCCTGGTGTCAGAGGAGTTGGGGGAGAGGAGGAGGAGGAAAGGGCACAAGATTAGTGAAGGCAGAGATGATCTCGAAAATAGATTGTAATGGGCGGCTGGTCAGTAGAGCTGATCAGCCGCCCATTATCAAATTAGAGAGAGCTCACCGCTCCTTGGGTCTCAAAATGGCTAATAAACCCTGGGACATTATAGCATGCTTCCATTCCTACACTCTCAAGGAACAATCTTCAATGCTGCAAGGAAGCAGCATTTTTGGAAATGGGAAGGGCATGGCATCTGTTTTTGTGGACATTTCCTCTATCATCTTAAGGAAAAGGCAAGAGTTTCACAAGAACACAAGCTTACTCGCTCAAAGTGTGTGACACAGATGGTTTCATCCCTTTGGTCTAGTTTTCTATTCGAGGAACTTCATATTGGATTAAAACTGTGGAAGAGGCGGCAGTGATTCTGCAAGATGCCAGCTACACAATTCTGCCTTTTCAACCTAAGTCGAAAACACCGCTCCAGCCCCGAGAGGACGGAAGTTGCGCCATAACTCTTCCAGCTACGGTATGTGAAATGGAATGCTTTAGTTTGGTTTCTGGGTTTAAGATTAACTGGGAAAAATTGGAAATATTAAACATCTCAGTCACTACGGCCGTGGAAAGGTTGCTTAGGGAGAAATTCCCATTTTAAATGGGCCAGCCATAAGATTATGGTAACCACCTTGGGGTTTACACTGGCCATACGGCTGATTTATTTCAACTGAATTACCCTCCTCTCTGGGATCATATATGCAAAGATTTGGAAGAATAGAATAGTTATCATATATCATGGCTCAGCAGAATAGCAACCACCAAAATGAATATTTTGCTGAGGCTTATTTATCTATTTCAGACCCCTCTTGTGGTTGTTCAGATTGCTTTGTTGAAAGCTTGGCATGGGAGGTTAATGAGCTTTATTTGGCAGTACAAGCATCCAAGGGTAGCTAAGAGAGTGAGCTTTGTTCCAACCCAAATTGAGGGGTGGCCTAGGTGTTCCCAATTTAGAGTGGTACTACATAGCTGCTCATCTTAGGGCTATAACAGATTGGCACCACATCACTTTTTGAAACCTTGGGTTGTGTTTGAGCAAGCAGTTTTGGGTTCTCTTCTTATTACATCGTTGATCTGGCAACTTAAATACTCATGGCACTTGGCTAACACATTACCTCCTATTTCCCTCTCTTTAAAAGATGTGGTCTAAGTAGCATAAATCCCTGGTTGGGACGAGGGACTATCAATAAGCACATCTCTTTTCCACAAGTTTGTTTTTGCTGGGCCTGGTGAATCCGGCTTTGCAAGAGTGGCATTCCCAGGGGATTTTATGTTGGGAACATCTGTGGGGTTTCCAGTTTTTCTAGTTTTACCCTCCTTACAATCTAAATATAAGCTTTCAGTTAATGCTTTTTTCCTTATTTGCACTTACATCATTTTGTATTATATTATCAGGTGGGGAAACATTTACAACAAGGGGTCTCATATTTTGAGACTATTTGCAAAAGTGCTGACAGGATTCAAGGAGTACTTTCTAAAATGTACACAATTTAAAAATTGTGCTCCACCAATCAAATCCTTCCAGCTCAGGGCATGGGAGTCAGATTTAAATGTGGAATTATCCCCAGAGTGGGGGGAGATCTTTCAATTCACAGTAAAGGCCTAATTTCAGCTGCCCTCATGGAGAATAGATATAAGGTCTTAAACCTTTGGTATACAACACCCTTCACGCTCCACAAAAATGTTCCCCTCTTTTTCTAATACGTGTTAGAGGGGCTGTTTTGAAGCAGGTTCCTTTTTTCACCTGTGATAGGTATGTCCTCATATTAAGATTCATTGGGAAGAGAATTTGCTGGCTCGAGGAAAATTATTCGATACACTTACTGTACTTCCCCAGCATGCTCTTAATGCTCCTCTTCAAGGTAATTTACATGAAAGATTATTCACACTTTATATCTTTATTGCTGCCAGATAGCAAGGCAATGACATGCTCCTCAGGTACCATGCCTTGTGGATGTTCAACACAAAACTGGAGAAAGTATATAATCTTACTAAAATTACAGCGTCTAAGAATAAATCTATGAGCAAATTTGAAAAGGTCTGGAAGCAATCTACATTATGCATTCCCTAATTTTCTTTTATGTTAACTTTAAAAAGGTTTTTTGGTGTTTTGCATTGCTTTCTTTACCTTTCTAATGGCGATTTTTCTACTATGGGTGGCTGGGGTGAAGCTTGGGCATGTTTTGCACCAGATTGATATTATTTGTACTTTCAATCTGTTTGAGGTTTTTATATATATATAAGAAGAGTACTTTGTCATCTTTATTTCTCTCTTGTTTTCATTTTCCTTGATGTATTTTAAGCAGACATTTAGCTCTTGTTTTTGTTTTATATTTATTGTATCCTGAATATGGTTTTATGTATGGATGAACCTCAATAATATTTAAACTTATTAAAAAAAAAACCCACATATTGAACACTGCTTGCATGTGGGAGATGGTTTTGTCACCTGATGAGACCAAAGTGTAACTTTTTGGTCCCAATGCTAAGCACAAACACACTACCACTACTATTCCCACAGTAAAGTTTGATGGTGGCAGCATTATAATATGGGGATACTTTGCAGCAGCAGGGACAGAGAAGCTTGTGAAGATGGAGGGAAAAGATGGATGGTGTAGAGTACAGGAGAACCTAGAAGATAACCCATTTCAGTCTGTCATAGATCTGGGACTGGGGAGAACATTTACCTTTCAGCAGGACAATCATCCTAGGCACAAAGAATAAGCAACAATGGAATGGCTCAGCAAGGACACTCAGTTTGTTCTTAAGTAATCCAGTCAAAGCCCAGACCTGAATTTAATGGAAAATCTGTGACATGACTTGAAGACTGTAGTCCACAGACAATCCCCAGGCAACTTGAATCTGAATGGGCAAAAACTGCACCATCCACTGTGTAAAGTTGATATTTATCCTAAATGACTCATGACTGTTATTGCTACAAAGGGATGTGAAGACACAATCAACGCTTTTTTTTTTTTTTTTTTATTATTATTATTCTTAACCACTTTTGGAATATTTCTTTCCTTAATTGTTTTTTTTCATGATGAAAGTATAGACTATGTTGTGTGGATCAGGGAAAATGTCTACTTTAGTGCATTTTGATTTTTATTTTTTAGACCACAGAATGTCAAAAACATACAATTGTGTGAACACTTTTGCAAGACATATCTGAGCAAGTAAGAACCCTAAATTTCTTCAATTAAATTAGCAGTAAAAAGTGAAATACTTCAAACTACTAATCAAGAAGAGCTCTGTGAATCACTATAGAAGGAATTTCCAGAGGGAATTTAAAATTAACTTCCTTATCGAGAAAGAATAGCTCTAGTTCAAGACCACCCAAGGCTACTGGACCAACAGCAGCAGAGTAAAAGATTATTGGGCTTGAAAGCAAAAGAGAAGCAGAGTATGCTTCTAAAAGCTATAGGTAATGAAAAAGGAAAGCAGTTCAAAATTTCTGGGAACAAAAAGGAAGAAAAACTAAAATTTGCATCACAGATAGGCCTTTGACTCAACCATGAGACAAAACTCATGTTCACATTATGGTATCAAGACATAGTGCAGCATGGAGATGTGGTCAGGTCAGAGAGCAGTTATTAACCAACTGTAAAGAAGACACACTGCTGAGAAAGTCTGTGAAGGTTTCAGAGGACTATCCAGCCAGAACAAGTATCAGCCTGGAGGGAGGGGAGATAGGGGAAAAAAAATACTAAAGTTTTTGAAGGTGAACCTTGATGGTCTCAAATACAAAAAGAAAGTTTGGAGCGCTTTTCTTACCAGTCAGGTCTGGGACAGAAGAGGAGACCTCCACTCTGCTGTTTTATCTTATTAACCCTAAAACTTGAATACACAGAGAAACATGTGCAATGTAAACATTTAAAAAAACAAAAACCAAACCTTTGGAGGGCTTTTTTTTTTTTTTTGGTAAGTGCTATATCCAATTTCCTAAAACAACCTTGAAATTAAATACTACTGGAACTAGTCAAGTTTCTGGTTTACTTCACTACATATTTTAGAAGAGCATGTATTTCAGCTTACATTCCAAACACAAAATCACACCTACTGCATCCACAACAGACATGAATTCCAGTTATAAGGTTACCATGAGGTTACAGATTCTCTTCCAAGCAGCTGCTGCGCTGCCTGAGAAACCCCCCTCTCCCTGATCTATCCATCATCTGCAGACTAAGTATCAGCATATACAAACATTTTTTAAATACTCAAGTTCTCCTGCAGCTCCCAAGATTACTATCCCAGGCCTTGAACATCTCCAGAAAGGCCCTAATCTGTGAGACCTGTCCAGCGTGCCTGGCAAACACTTATGAGGGCAATATTACTTTAAAAAGAAAAGTTTATGGCCGACTGCTGGATCAGAAAGGCCTCGGAATGCATGACAGCTCCTTGCACAGGCTACCTGTATCTCAGGACACAGAAAAAATGTACTTACTAATGTAATTTTTATAGAGGAAGATTTCTACAATTAAGCTTCAACCACTTGTCTAGTGCGACATTATAAAACACTGTGAATATACTCAGCTGTACGGAGGTTTGAACCTTGAGGTCTGTTTCCAGATGAATGCTATAGTAATACTCCTCGCCACATGGAGAATATGAAATTAGTCCTTTTCACCAATGCCTGCAATGCCCATCTACCCCAACACACACATAGCTGAGCAGATAGTTCCAGAGAATAACCAATGATTGACTGGATGGATATTCTTCTCTCTGTACAGTCATCCAAAACATCTTCACAATAGAACACATCCACCATATATGAACATAGAAAAGCCTGTGCCCCACAACCTCTCCAACACAAAGGACTCAAATTACTAAATTTTGTAAGTAAAATGGATAGCTGTATGTTCTGTATAATAACGCAAACATTAATTCTCTGTTTTTGTTACACAGTGAAAGCTTCTGAAGGGAACACTGGATACGGTGCCAAACCTCTACACTTAATTCTAGGGAGGGATCATTCCATCTATTAATATGAGAAGCACTTGTTTCTGCAATCCCTCCTTTATCATAAATCAAAAGGAATCTAGGATTCCCCCCGCCCCACACACTTAATCTCCATTTTCTGAGAATGTTTTCTAGTCCATTTCTAGCTTTAAAATATTCTCAGCTCACCTCTGTCTCTAAGTATCTCTCATAAGAACATAAGATATGCCATACTGGGTCAGACCAAGCATTAAGCCCAGCATCCTGTGTCCAACAGAGGCCAATCCAAGTCACAAGTACCTGGCAAATACCCAAACATTAAATAGATCTCAAGCTATTACTCCTTATCGATTAACAGCAGTTTATGGACGTCTCCTCTAGGAACTTATCCCAACCTTTTTTAAACCCAGATATACTAACTGCAGTAACCACATACTCTGGCAATGAATTCCAGAACTTAACTATGCATTGAGTGAAAAAAAAATTCTGATTTGTTTTAAAATGAGCTACTTGCTAACTTCATGGAGTGGCCCCTAGTCCTACTCTATTTGCATTAACCTGTTCAAGTCCTTTCATTTCATACCCCCCCCCCCCCATCCCCTCATTTCAGCTGTCTCTTAAGCTTAACAACCCTAACCCCTTACCCTTACCTCATAGGGCACCCGTTCCATGCCATTTATTTTGGTCACCCTTATCTGCACTTTCTCCAGGGCAGCTATATCTTTTTTTGAGATGCGGCGACCAGAATTGCACACAGTATTCAAGGTGCGGTCTCACCATGAAGCGATACAGAGGCATTATGACATCCTCCATTTTATTTGCCATTCCCTTCCTAATAATGCCTAACACTGTTTGCTTTTGTGACCGCCACAGCACACTGAGCCGAAGAATTCAATGTATTATCCACTATGACACCTAGATCTCTTTCCTGGGTGGTAGCTCCTAAGATGGAACCAAACCACCTGTAAATACAGCAAGGGTTATTTTTCCTTATGTGCATCACCTTGCACTTGTCCACATTAAATTTCATCTGCCATTTGGAAGCCCAATCTCCCAGTCTCGCAAGGTCCTCCGGCAATTTATCACAATCCGCTTGAAGTTTAAAACTACTCTCCTTAGTTTTGTGTCATCTGCAAATTTGATCACCTCACTCATCATACCCCTTTCCAGATCATGTATAAATATATTTAAAAGCACCAGTCTAAGTATAGATCCCTAAGGCACCCCACTGTTTAAACAGACTATTTAATCCTGTTCTCTCCATTTCCTGTCTTTTAACCAGTTTGCAATCCAGAAAAGGACATTACCTCCTATCCCATGACTTTTTAGTTTTCTTAGAAGACTCATGAAGGACTGTTGAAATCCTTCTGAAAATTCAAATACACCACATCTACCGGTTCACCTTTGTCCACATGTTTATTCACCCCTTCAAAAAATATAGGAGATCTGTGAGGCAAGACTTCCCTTGGGTAAATCCATGCTGGCTTTGTCCCATTAAACTATGTCTATCTAAATGTTTTGTGATTTTATTCTTTGTAACAGTTTCCACTATTTTTCCAGGGCACTGAAGTCAGGCTCGCCAGTCTATAGTTTCCTGGATCACCCCTGGAGCCCTTTTTAAATATTGGGGTTATATTGGTCACCTTCTGATCTTCAGGTACAACAGATGATTTTAATGATAGATTACAAATTAATTGTAATAGGTCTAAAAAATTTAATTTTGGGGTTCTTTCAGAACCCTGGGGTATACCATCCAGTCCAGGTGATTTACTACTCTTCAGTTTGTCAATCTGGCCTACTACATCTTCTACATTCATTGTGATTTGGTTCAGTTCATTTGAATAGTCACCCTTCAAAACTGTCTCCGGAACAGGCATCTTCCCAACATCATCTTCAGTAAACACTGAAGCAAAGAATTTGTTTAGTCTTTCCGCAATGGCCTTATCTTCCTTAAGTGACCCTTTTAACCCCTTGATCATCTAACGGTCCAACCGACTCCCTCACAGGCTTTCTGCTTTATGAGGTTTTTGCCTCTAAGGCCAACTTCTTTTCAAATGGTCTCTTAGCCTATCATCAATGTCTTACATTCAACTACATAGTTACAAATATAAATAATTTAAACATATTGGTATTCCAAATTCTTCTTCCAACTGTGAGGACGACTTAAAATTCTCTCCACGCTACATCTGTCCCGTCTAGTGCTTTATCATCCAGCTCCATGAACCTAATGAAAAGGTAGCCGTGGATAATTTACCAAAGAAACTAGGAGGAGATAATTTCTCAGACCCTGTTAATAATTTATATTAATGTGTGGGATATTAATGGCATATTCCTGCAAATTCTGGAAAGAGTTGTTGCTCCCTAGGCTGACCCTAAATCTATGAGCTTTTAAATTCTATCCATAGTAACATAGTAATGACGGCAGAAAAAGACCAAAATGGCCCATCTAGTCTGCCCAGCAAGCTTCTCAAGGTAGTAACTGCCGCTCCGTGCAGGTTACCCCCATGTTTCTCTTAAGGGTAGTAACTGCCACTCCGTGCTGGTTTAGCCTTTTTATTTATTCCCATCCTCTAGTGTTTATCCCATGCCCCTTTGAAATCCTTCACAGTTTTAGTCTTCACCACTTCCTCTGGAAGGGCATTCCAGGCATCCACCACCCTCTCAGTGAAGAAATATTTCCTGACATTGGTTCTAAGTCTTCCTCCCTGGAGTTTCAAATCGTGATCCCTAGTTCTACTAAACTGTTTCCAAGGGAAAAGGTTTGTTGATAACCATGGATCATTAAAATCTTTCAAGTATCTGAAGGTCTGTATCATATCACCCCTGCTCCTCCGCTCCTCCAGGGTATACATATTCAGGTTCTTCAACCTCTCCTCGTAAGTCATTCGATGGAGACTACCCAACATTTTGGTCGCCCTTCTCTGAACCGCCTCCATCCTATCTGTCTCCTTTGAGATACGGTCTCCAGAACTGAACACAGTACTCCAGGTGAGGCCTCACCAAGGACCTGTACAAGGGGATATCACTTCCCTTTTCTTACTAGATATTCTTTTCTCTATGCAGCCCAGCTTTGGCTATCGCGGTGGCACACTGTGCAGATCTCCTCTTAACCACCATCTAACACCAACCATTTTTGAAGGCAAGTAATAAAAAGGAGTTTAAGAATTTCTCTCCACAATCAAGTGGCATTTGAAGGGTAGAATATTCAATGTGACACCCTCTAGCTCCACAAAAAGGTTGAGATAGCACTGAAGTGATATAAAAATGTGAAGTACACTGCCAGGTAAATGTTGGAATATAATGAATGCACCAATGCCATGTTTACCAAGCAAGCTCTTCCCTACAGTGACAATGGAAGACAAATCCATCTTTCCAAATCTACTTTAAGCTTTTGTGTAACCTCAGAGTAGTAACTAAACTTATAAAACATAGAAGACAACAGTGAGCCTGATGAATTAAACCAGTTAATGAAAAATTACACATACACCTTAGCACCCTTCTTAGGCCCCAGTCTAACATAGTTGATTTAGTATATTTGTATCCAGAAAGGTCATCATAATGGACTAATATTCTAAGAAGAATTTATCTACATCTGTAAGAAATAAAGGATATCATCAGCATATAAGACTATTTTATGTTTATCCCCTGAAAATTAAACCCTTTATGTTCAAGCTCCCTAATTTGAGTCAAAGGTTCCAAGGAAATTAAACACTATACGCAATAGGGAACGTCCCTGCCTAGTACCGTTTCTAATAAAGAAAGGAGGGGAGTGAAAACCATTAACCATGACCTTAGCTTTAGGACTTTTGTACACTGCCACAATCCAATGTAAAGATTCTTTAGGAAAATCAATCTTTTGAGTACAAGGAACATATTTCCAGGAAATGTTTTGTCTGTTTGTCTAAGGACATTTAACCAGGTACTCTGATTTTAGCCAAGTAATAAGAAATTACTACTTACCTGATTTTTTTTTTCCTTAAACCAGACAAATGAATTCAGGACCAGTGGATTATGCACCTCTACCAGCAGATGGAACAAACTGACGTCACAGTTATACATACTCCTGCAGCGACATCAGCCTGCCAGTATTCTCTTCAAAAGCCAACTGTGGACAGACTAGCAAAAACTTGATTGATAACAGATAACCATTTTAGCACTCAGCCAACAGCAAACACTGAGCTCAGACAAAGAACGCATTAACACTGGATTAACACTTACCAAAAACCCCTGGAACACATAACCACACAGGAGGACCATTGCACAATCATTCGGCAACAAGGGTGAGAAAGCTGAATTCATCTGTCTGCTTTAAGAAAAAGGAAATTATCGGGTAAGTACTAATTTCTCATTTCCTAGCACCCAGACAGATCAATTCAGGACCAGTGGGATGTACACCACGCTACTCTGGAATAGGGTAGGAGGCTGCCCATGGTCTTTTCAAACCGCCTGTGCAAAGGCTGCATTCCTTCCCAGCCTGCACATCCAGATAATAAATGGAAAAGGTTGTGTAAAGAGGACCAGGTCACAGCTCAGCAAATGTCAACGGGAGCCAATCTAACCTCACCCAGAGCCTTGGCCTGAATCAGCCAGTCATCCAAATACGGGTGTACGAGGATTCACATCCTCTCTCAACTTTGCCACCGCCACCATAAGCTTGGAAAAAGTTCTGGGAGCAGTGGCCAGAATAAACAGCAGCACCCGAAAGTGATAACAGCACCCCAACACTGCGAAACGCAGAAAACGTTGGTGCTCCAATCGGACGGGATCCAGGGAGGTCAGAAATTCCCCCGACTGCACTGCCATTATCACAGAGCGCAATGTTTCCAAGTGAAAATGAGTCACCTGCAAATAACGGTTGACCCATTTGAGATCCAGGATGGGATGAAAGGAGCCCTCCTTCTTGAGCACAACAAAATAAATGGAGTATCGACCTGATTTTCCAGAGACGTGGGCACTGGAACCACAGCCCTCAGACTGAGGAGCCTTGACAATGTAGACTCCATTGCCTGCTTCTATGTGGAGTAGCAGCAAGATACCATGAACAAACTCTGAGGAACGCTGTAAAACTCCAGCGCATATCCCTCTCAGGACCCACTGATCTGATGTGATTTCGATCCACCTCTGATAAAAAAAGAAAGGTGCCCCTTATCTCTTGTTCCTAGAGGTGGGTCAGCAAACCTTCACTGGAAGACTCAGGAAGTTCCCCTACCTGAGCCCACACCTGGGCTGTTCTGGAATGAAATGACTGAGACCTAACAAAAAGGTCTAGTCCTCTGAAAGATCGCTCCTCTATAGGGTTGAAAACACTTGAGCCTCTGGCACGACCCCTCATGCCAAAGGGTTGCAGCATCTGCTTCTTATCCTTCAGCAACCGAGGAGCCAGATATTCGACCCGCTTACTGGCCAGTTTCTCCAACTCTCTCCCAAACAAGTGCGAGCCTTTAAAGGGCTCTTTCAGAAGATTAGCCTTGAAGTTGCATTGGTCGACCAATTTTTCAGCCATAACTGCCACCTGGCTGCTATTACCGAAGCCACCCTCTGGCCAAATCGCAGCCCACATCTGCTAAAAAGGCAGTGGTTGGCTCCATAATTGCCCTGGAATTCACTCCAGAGTCATCGACCTAAGAGAGAAGTAAACATGTACTACCAACCAGGGAACAAGAAGCTATCTGCAAGGTCATTGCCACTGCTTCAAATGCTTGCTTAAGGATGGCCTCAATCCTTCTGTTGTGGACATCCTTCAAGGCCACTCCTCCCTCCATGGGGATAGTCATCTGCTTAGAGACAACACAGACAAATGCATCCACTTTTGGAAAACACAGAAGCTCTCTCACCACTGGATCCAGGGAGTACAGGCCTTCCAAAGTCAGACCTTCTTTGAAATTAGCTTCCGGGGTGCTCCACTCAAGATCAATCAATTCTTGAATAGCCTCCATAACAGGCAAAAAACAAAACACAAGAGGCTCGTTAAGCAAACAAACCAAACTGGAATTTTTCTTTGGCTCAGACATGGAATCTGCCCCAGGTACTCCCAGCATCTTCAATGTCTGGGAAAATCAGAGCCAGTAGCTCATCTCTATAAAAGCACAACAGAGTCCTATACGGTTCCAGTCCCGGAAGAATTTCCCCATCCTCCAGTCAGGATCAGCCTCATCAGTGCCATCTGGATTCCTATCATAAGAACATAAATACCCATGCTGGGTCAGACCAAGGGTCCCATCAAGCCCAGCATCCTGTTTCCAACAGTGGCCAATCCAGGCCATAAGAACCTGGCAAGTACCCAAAAACTAAGTCTATTCCATGTTACCACTGCTAGTAATAGCAGTGGCTATTTTCTAAGTCAACTTAATTAATAGCAGGTAATGGACTTCTCCAGGAACTTATCCAATCCTTTTTTTAAACCCAGCTACACTAACTGCACTAACCACATCCTCTGGCTACAAATTCCAGAGTTTAATTGTGCATTGAGTGAAAAAGAATTTTCTCCAATTAGTCTTAAATGTGCTACTTGCTAACTTCATGGAGTGCCCCCTAGTCCTTCTATTATCCAAAAGTGTAAATAACAAATTCACATCTACTCGTTCAAGACCTCTCATGATTTTAAAGATCTCTATCATATCCCCCGTCAGCCGTCTCTTCTCCAAGCTGAACAGTCCTAACCTCTTCAGCCTTTCCTCACAGGGAAGCTGTTCCATCCCCTTTATCATTTTGGTTGCCCTTCTCTGTACCTTCTCCATCGCAACTATATTTTTTTAAGATGCGGAGACCAGAATTGTACACAGTATTCAAGGTGCGGTCTCACCATGGATCGACAGAGGCATTATGACATTTTCCGTTTTATTAACCATTCCCTTCCTAATAATTCCTAACATTGTTTGCTTTTTTGACTGCTGCAGCATACTGAGCCGACAATTTCAAAGTAGTATCCACTATGATGCCTAGATTTTTCCTGGGTGGTAGCTCCTAATATGGAACCTAACATCGTGTAACTACAGCAAGGGTTATTTTTCCCTTTATGCAACACCTTGCACTTGTCCACATTAAATTTGTCATTTGGATGCCTAATCTTCCAGTCTTGCAAGGTCCTCCTGTAATGTATCACAATCTGCTTGTGATTTAACTACTCTGAATAAATTTTGTATCTACAAATTTGATCACCTCACTCATCGTATTCCTTTCCAGATCATTTATAGATATATTGAAAAGCACTGGTCCAAGTACATATCCCTGAGGCACTCCACTGTTTATCCTTTTCCACTGAGAAAATTGATCATTTAATCCTACTCTGTTTCCTGTCTTTTAACCAGTTTGTAATCCACGAAAGGACATTGCCTCCTATCCCATGACTTTTTAGTTTCCTTCAAAGCCTCTCATGAGGGACTTTGTCAAACACCTCTGAAAATCCAAATACACTACATCTACCGGTTCACTTTTATCCACGTTTATTAACCCCTTCCAAAAAATGAAGCAGATTTGTTAGGCAAGACTTCCCTTGGGTAAATCCATGTTGACTGTGTTCCATTAAACCAGCTGCCAATCAAGGTGTTCTTCAGCACTAAACAGTAATACCAAATGAGTGAGAATCACCTGTGATTCTGACTTGACAGTGCTGAGAACTGCACCTGAAGGGAAAAAAAAAAAAAAATTACAATCCTTTAAAAAATTCTACCCAAGAAAACGGCAGAAGGATCCATGCCAAAACCAGAAGGCCCCCATGCTGCACACACTGAGCTACTGTCCCCTAATGAACCAGTTAAGGTCAGGCATCCCTCCTGACATGCAAGTTAGAAGGCACTCCAGGCTAAGATGCCCGAATATGACAGGCAGCACAGAGGGAAAGGCACTTAGGTTTCTTAGCCACAGACACCACAGGTGACTGAAGGTGTGCGTCCAGCTGAATTCATACTGCAAAATTTAGAAGCACAAAATTTAGGCGTTCCAAGGCTGTGATGCAAAACTAGGTGTACTTCCGTTGCACCAAACTTAAGCACACTACCAATGTTTCTCAGATTGTGCACACAGGCAGCGCACCCTAAAGAAACTGGGGGCAGAACTCTTACGCACAGCCAGATGCACTTGCACGCACAGTCCTGAAGAGGGCAGCTAAAGCCCAGAAAAAAAGCATGTGAAAATATTGCCGTGGCCTACTACACAGCACACAGAAAAGAAAACTTAACAGTGGGATCTAGCCCACCCAGGCTGCTCAACCCGCCATGCTGCCCAACTCCCTTAACCTCCCATGGGAGCAGGAATGAACACAGGAACAGCAAGTTGAGCATAGAGACCAGAGGAAGGGGGAAGGCCTACAACCACCCTTCTACTCTGTCTTTTTTTTTTTTTTTTTTTTTAACCTTACCTGAGTTCAGCCTTTCCCAATTGAGAACAGAGACAGTCTCCAACTGTGGGGGGGGGGGGGGGGGGGGCAATATACCATCACAGCTGTCCCGGCTTCCTGCACCCACTGCGTTTCAGCTGTTTTAATCAGCTAAGTCCACGCTAGCTGAGAAAACCAGCTACTGGACCAAGGCACTCATCTGAGGGACCACGAAAATCACCTCAGGAATTCTCAACTGGGGGGAGGGACCATTTGGTATCACCGCAGGAAAGCAGGGCAAATTAAATCTCCTTAAAATTTGAAGCAATCCCCAGTCACCATCTGCTGGAGACAGAGAATACTGTCAGGCTGATGATACTACAGGAGTATATATACTGTGATGTCAGTTTGCTCCGTCTCCATCTGCTAGTAGAGGTGCATAACCCACTGGTGCTGAAATCATCTGTCTGGATGCTAGGAAAATTATATTAAATAACTTTAGTACTATTTTGTTGAGGTTCCTTCTTTAATAAAACCAGCTTGGTCTTAGTTTATCAACAAAAAGGTACAATTAACTTGAGGCTTCTTTGAAGTATTTTAGTCCAAAAATTAATGACTATATTAAGATTACGGGCCAGTAAGTTACAGCCAGTAGGGTCTTTTCCTTTATGAATTATATTATGAAAGCATCCAACAGATTACCCAAAGATGATAATCTCCCCAGGTAATCAAATGACTCACATGCAATAGAAGTATATTCTGCCAGAAAGTGTTTATAATAATCTAATTGAAAGCCATCTGACCCAGGACTTTTCCCAATAGAAAACATCTTCAGTGCTTACTCAAGCATCGTAATTGGGACCACTAACGTTTCTTTGGCTGCCTCTGGAACCTTACTGATTACAGTATTTAAATAATCCTCATATCAAATAGTACAAAACCCTTTTTAAATATATTCACAAGTTCTGCTGGTAAATGTCTCAAACTCCCCCCCCCCCCCCCCCCCCCGTCCCTAACAGCAATGATGGTAATACCCAAACTATGGGTTCTGATCATACATGCCAGCAAGACAGACTTTTTGCCTTGCAAAACTCAACATGGTCACTGCAACATTTTAAGCTTGTGTCTGACCAAAAGAGAAGTACAATAAGTCTTTCCTGAACAACTCTGCTTGTGTTTAATCTCAAACTCTCTAATCTGTTACAGAAGTGTTTTTTGCTGTTTTAAACTTGATTTATTAAAGTGGCTAGTAAATGCAATAGTCTGCCCCCTAAAGACCACCTTTAACATCTCCCATCTGAGAAGGGGATTATACTCTTTGATAGAGTGATTACTATGGAAGTCCTTGATTGATTTCTGGATTAGCTCACCAAAATCTGCACTCAAGGAAAGATTTATTTTCTACACGTTTCTCATCCCTTCCAAATCTTGCAATACCACTGAAATATATATCAGATGATCTGATAAATGGCAGGTAAGAATGTTACAATCTCTCACTTTACGCATCAGTTTCTGATTACCTAGAAAAAAATGTTCCAAAGATGTTTTTATGACTGCTTGTAAATTAGGACATAAAGGTAAATAAACAAAAAAAACAAAAAGAGAATTTCTTAACATTACAAATAAGGAATGCATGAGTTTGCAAGACTGCACATGTAAGACTGAAAGAAATTCACAGCAGGGAAAAAAAATCCAAGGGAACAATGGTTGCCAGCATAGTCCAAAAAGTACACACTGCTACCCTTACATCAGAAAAGGCACCATATATTCTCAAAAAAAAATAAACACACATAACAAGATGTGCCAGATTGGATCAGACCAAAGGTCCATTCAGCCCAGCATCCTATCTCAGATAGAAGCCAATATGAATCATTAGGAAGTACCTGGTAGATTCCAAAGCGTATATCCAATTCCTGTTACTCAGTGGTATGTTTCCCCCAAAGTCCACTTGGTAAATAACGGTTTATAGGCTTTTCCTCCTTTTTTAAACCCAGCTATGCTAGATGCCTTGACTACATCCTCCAGGAATAAAATTCCACAGTTTACTATGTAAGTGAAAAAACTAAACAAGTTCTCCAATTTTTTTTTAAAGCCACTACGTACCTACTAGTTTCATGGAATGTTCCCTGGTCCAAGTGCTATTTAAAAAATATTCTCTATCTGTTCCACTCAACTCTTTTTATAAGCCTCTATCATATCCCCACAGTTATCTCTTCTCCACACCGAAGAGCCCTAACTTGTAAGAGAGCCATTCCATCCCGTTTATCATTCTTGTTGTCCTCCCTCTAATTTTTTCTAGTTCTGCTATACCTTTGAGAAGGAACTATCAGAATTACATGCAATACACAAGGTGCGTCACACCACAGATCTATACAGTGGCATTATGATATTCAAAATTGTATTTACTGTGCCTTTCTAAATAATTCCTAACATTCTAGTTGTTTTTTGACCGCTGCTGCACATAAACTGAGAATTTTAACATACTGACTACAGCAAATCCAAGATCCTTTTCCTAGATGGTTACTCCTAACACTGACTCCAGCATTGTGTATCCACAGTATGGAATATTTTTCTCTATCACTTTGTACCCTATCCACATTAAATTTTATCTGCAATTTAATTGCCCAGTTCACCTAAAGTCTGCTTGTATTTTAAATTATGAACATTTTTAGGTTATTTTGCAAGTCTGATCACTTTACTTGTTGCACCCTTTTTCCAGACTGTTAAGGAATAAATTAAATACCACTTGTCACACCACTATTTACCTTTCTTTACTGGGAAAAAGGTACCATTTAGTAGAGATGTGAATCGGAACTGAAATCGGATCCGATTCTGGTTCCGATTCACATCTCTACCATTTAGTCTTACTCCTGTTTCCTTTCTTTAAACCAGTTATCAATCCATAGTAAAACATCACCTTCTATCCCAGGAGTTTTTAAGTTTTCTAAGGATTCCTTAGGAGGGTCTTTTTTAATGCCTTCTAAAATACCAAAAATACTATACTGATAGACTCACCTTGATCCACATTCTTATGCACAACTTCAAAGAATTCTAAGAACATAAGAACATGCCATAGGAGGTCAGACCAAGGGTCCATCAAGCCCAGCATCCTGTTTCCAACAGGTTAGTAAGGCACAGCCTCCCTTTGCTAAATCCATGTTGGTTTTTCCCAACTAAGCTATGTTTACCCATATGAAAAGTGATTTTTTTTCTCAGTAGCTTCCACCATTTTACCCAGCACTGATGTTAGGCTGTACAGTTTGTAATTGCTTGACTCACCCCTGGAGCTGCTGAAAATGGTCATTACATTTTCTACTCTCCAGTCCTCAAGTATAGAGGCAGATTTGAATGATAGGTTATCAGTAGCAGATTTGAAATGTCTTATTTGAGTTCCTTTAGAACTCTGGGGTGAACACCATCAGGTCCCAGTAATCTGCAATTTAACTTGTCAATTTCTTCTAGCACCTCTTCCAAATTCACAATCTGATTCCACTTCTCTGAAACATCATCTACAAAAACTGTTCAAGCCAGGGTAGCTCCCACCATTGTCCTCGCTATAGCGCAAAGAATTCATTTAATTTTCCTACTATGACCTTATCTTCCCTGAGTGCCCCCCTTTCACTCCCCAGTTATTTAATAGCCCAACTGACTCCCTTGCAGGTTTTCCTGTTTTAATGTACTTGAAAAAGTTTTTATTATTAATCTTTGCCTCTTACAATTCTCTTGGCTTGCTTTATTAATGCTTGACATTTAAATTTGATTGTACTTGTGTGTCTTCCTGTTTTCCTCATTAGGTCCTATTTCCATTTTTTAAAACATGCTTTTTTGGCTTACATGACAATTTGATCATTTACATAGTTTACATTAGAGAGAATGAATGAAATTCTATAATAAAGCCTGCACACCATTCAGAACCCTGCAGCATAAAATTCTGTTCCTTATTCTACTTGGAGATTTAAAATCCTAATAATTTCTTTATATTAAAAAAAAAAACCAAAAAAAAAAAACTTGTTTAAGTTGTTTGCACATTCATCTCAATTCTCCAGCTGATGACTGCCCAGTTGTGCACTCCCTCTACTCCTGATATGCAGAGATATTCCTGTAAAAAGTGAAACCTCTTTCCATTAGAGCAAGCTGCAGCAGTACTGTATTTAAATGCAAATTTTATTTAGTATATTATGGATGCTTCTTGAAAAAAAAAATCATTTGGACCACATAATGCTCTTGCAAAAACAACATTTTCATAGGAAGGAGAGAGAAACTTTGGAAAGATTTTGTTACAAAATTGTTTACAACAGTTCTTATAAATGAAATTCAACTGGAAAAAAATATTCAGAAGTCAACACAAGCCAAAGGCGAAGATAAAAGCCAGGATTTTTTTTTTTTTTTTATTAATGCTCCAAGTTCACAGACATGGTAAGAAGGGGACCAGCAAGAGACAAACAGAATATATGTACACAGGAACTACTGCTGGGGTTGCCTGTGGGCTGGTTCTCCTGTTGTGTGCGTCTATGATGAACTTGAAGCCTCAATAAAAAGGTAGTTTCTTCCTGTGCATTAGATTTTTAGGCTTGTGACTTTTGTGCATGAACTCCTGCCTTTTCTTTGCTGTGCCTCTTTTTCAGTACTGTACCACCAGTGATTTTGCCCTCTCCTGCTTGGGACATGGACAGTTTTTCTCTTTAGTTTAAAAACTGGCAAATAAACCAGAGGACCAAGCAGCATTTCCCATCCAATAAAATAATCTATCAGTATCATTCCTTCTTCCTTAGCCCCATTGGAAGCTCTCATACGCTATCCAAAATCATGCTAGACTACCCACCCTAGAAACGGCTCCATTCACAGGCATAAAAACATTATAAGAAAAGGTTATTATTCCCAGAGGTATATTTATTCTTCACTTCAAATCTTGTTTGTTTTGAACTTCAAAGAAAGAGAACCCAAATCCCAACAACATTTAGATTTAGTTATAAAAGTCTCCATCCTGAATAATGCTATAGTCATTTCAAAAACGCACATCAAACCACTTCTACAACTTGTTTGCCTTAAGTTGATTTGATTTATTTATATGTTGCTGTACATTTAAAATGAATTACTATAAGTTACCAAAGGCTTCTATTTGAAGAGTGGGTGACAAATAGAAATACAGTGTTTGTGATGTCTCATTCTATACATTTATTATATAAGTGGACAAAAACTGCAAGCACACTACAAACCAGAAACTTCGGCCTTCCATCAGGTGCTGTGCCAATAAATTAATTGGTAATATTGTTGGTAATTCTCCCCCTAAAAGACTTGCTTTAGCAGTCATTAAGACTTCTCAGCTGTGCTCCTCCAAATATGTTTAACACAAGCATGAGGTGGGTCTCAATTAAAAAAAAAAAAAGCTGAGCTGAAGCATGGCCTGGCTCCCTGTTCAGGTCACGTCCACATACCAATTCTGAAGTATTACATTGTAAAACACACTGGGATCCTGTTTAGATGAGATACCATATAAACCTATAGCATCATCATCTCCACACAAAAGATGTTAGGGCTTCCATAAAAATGTACGGGGGGAGGGGGAGTCATTTCAGCCCACTTAAAAGAAAGGTGGCCACCAATTCGGACTCAACTTTTACAATTATCTGTATAGAATTTAGCCCCATAACACAAACTAAACTAAGAAAAACTCTGATTTGGCACTCAGTCTTGTTCAGGAAAGAGCATGTCCACATACAATATACAGAGAATCCTAATCCCTTTAACAAATCAAAAGAAGGAACCATCATCAAAATTATTCACTAAACCTACAGTATGCTGGCTCAAGGCCATATCTAATACCAGAGAAAAGTTCAGTACTTCACTTACACACCAATACAAACTAAACCTGCAAGCCTGGCAACGTAGTTTAAAAGAAAGGATCATGTTTTGTTCCATGAAGCTCTAATTAACTTTAAAGGAAGATTGTATATACTAAAAAGATTACTACAATTATCACTTTCCACAAGCAAATAATGTTTAAAATATATAGTTCTTAGATATATTTTAATACTGATAAAGGGAACCCTGCTTTTAATATTACTGTAAGTTTCACGCCTGCAGTGACACAGCAGCAGCCAAATTCCAACTGTGCTGGAACTCATGGAATCAATTACAAGTATAGTGTTAAAAAAAAAAAAATACAAAAAGGGAGGATGGACTTAAAAAAAAAAAACTGCTTTCAAAAATTATAGCCTCAAACAATAAGCATGTTTACTGACAGTAACATTCTTAAAAAGATATAACACAATCACCCTTTAAAAGTCTTGAACCATGTGTATTACACACTGGAGCTTAATATGTTCAAGCCTGCTGCCTTCCATTTGGCACAAAAGAACTTAAACTGCTCTGCACCACACAGTAAGCTCATGTACATTATCTTTAGTCCTCCACCTCTTCCGCGTCCCCTTCATCTGCCAACAGTCCATGTTTTTTTGTCTTTCCTCTGCTATGGTGCCTAAATTGGTTCTCTCTTTCTTGCCCATTTCTCTATAAAACCAGTCACATCAGTAAAACTGATTTGATCTCTCAAGTAGTATTGCCTATTTCCCACCCTCAAACTATAAGAAAATTTACAAACCATTTCAAAATTTGTGTCTTATACAGAAATAAAGGTCAAACAAGTATAAGCAAGTTCGTTTACCGTAAATGGTGTTTTCCGTAGATAGCAGGGAATTTAGCCATGCAGCGTGGGTGATGTCATCCGTGATGTCATGAAGCAGAGCTTACTCTCCTAACTCGAAGAGTTTTGAAGTGCGCATGCCTCCGGCGTTCCTGCGCTCCTCGAGCAGTCTCCTCAGCTGGTTTTCCAAGCCAAGTGCTAGTGAAGGTATTGAAATGAAAATGGCTGTCCAGGGAGGCGGGAGGGATTGCATGGCTAAATTCCCTGCTATCTACGGAAAACACCATTTACGGTAAGCAAACTTGCTTTTTTCCGTCGATAAGCAGGGCATTCAGCCATGCAGCGTGGGAGTCCCAAGCTCATAGGTTGCACAGAAGATGCTGGACTGTGGATAGCCATTAAAAGTTTTTAACAGTACGAAGACTTGCAGATCCTAAGGATGAATCAGATGCGGATTGTTGATCAAGGCAATAGTGCAAAGTAAAAGTGTGAATGGAAAGACCAGTTGTGCTGCCTTGCAGATGTTCTGGATAGGCACGCCCTGGATATGTTTTATTGAAGTGGCAGTGGCTCTGATTTGATGAGCTTTAACTGCAGTGGTAAGAGGAACTGACTTTGAGAAGCAGGATTGTATGCAAGTGGTAAGCCAGTTAGAAAGAGTTCTCTTAGAGGACCAGTGTTTCCCGGGTTGTTCGGGTTGAAAGAGACAATTAAGAAGAATGCCGTACTGGATGAGTCCTGTTTTTGTAATAGGCTAAAGCTCTCTTACAGTCCAGTGTATGAAGAGCTTTTTGTCTTTCATCAGCATGTGGTTTCGGGTAAAAAAAAAAACAAAAAACAAAACAAAACTGGTAAGGAGATTGTTTCGTTTAAATGAAAGGCTGAGACTACCTTTGGTAGAAATGAAGGGTGAGTCCGTAGTACGACTTTATCATGGTGAAACTGTAGATAAGGAAAGTTGACTACCAATGTGTGTAGTTCACTTATTCTCCTGGCTGAAGTGATAGCTACCAAGAGGAGAACTTTCCAGGTTAGGTATTTGAGCAATGAGGAGGACATGGGTTCAATTGGTGGAGTCATCGGTGCTTCCAGGACTAGACTGACATCCCATGGAACTATTGGTTTTTGAATGGGCGGGTGCAAGTGAAGCAAGCCTTTCATGAATTTAGAAATTAGAGGATGAGAAGAGATGGAGCAGCTGTCATCCGTTGCATGGTAAGCTGCTATAGTGCTGAGGTGAACTCGGATGGACATTACTGCTAGACCTGAGAGGAACAAGCAATGCAGATAGGATAATAGTGTTTTTGGAGGACAAGAAAAGGGGTCAATTCTTATGTGGTTGCACCAATTGGAATATCTTTTCCACTTGAAGGTATAATTCCTCCTGGCGGAAGGTTTCCTGGATGCAATCAGAACTTCTGTGATACTAGGAGGGAGATCTAGTGTGTGTAATATTTGCCGTTCAACCTCCAAGCTGTCAAGTGAAGAGACGACTGCATGGAGTGAATTAGATTTCCCCCGTCCTGAGAAAGGAGAAAGGGGTCGTTGGTCAGAGGCATCGGTGGACTGATCAAAAGATGAAGAAGATAAGCATACCATGGCTGTCTCGGCCAGGCAGGTGCGATAAGGATTAAATCTGCCTTGTCTTCTATACATTTCTGGATTGTGCGTGAGATTAGTGGAATGGGAGGGAAGGCGCATAGGAGGCTGTCCCTCCATGGAATCAGAAAAGCATCCTGCGATGTCCTGTGTATGCTGGGAAGAAGAGAGCAGAACTTATTTATTTTCCTGTTGTCTTCTGATGCGAACAGGTCTATTTCTGGAGTACCCCAGCGTGCGAAGATCCTGTCTGCTTTAGTGACCATTCATGTGGATGGAAAACTCTGAGTTTGTCCGCTCTTGTATTCGCAAGACCCAGCAGGTATGACGCTGGAAGGAGAACTTTGTTGTGTTCCGCCCATTCCCATATCTGAACTGCTTCCTTGCAAAGCATCAAGGAACCGGATCCTCCTTGTTTGTTTACATAGAACATTGCTACTTTGTTATCTGTGTGAATCATTACAGACTTTTCCTGTATCCATGACTGGAATGCTAGTAGGGAGGTTTTTTTTTTATTGCTCTGGAGTTCCAGCAAATTGATTTGAAGACCTCGTTTGCTCTTGGACATACTCCTTGGGTTTCCAGATGTAGGAGATGGGTTCACCATCCCTTTGTTGATGCATCTGTTGTAATAACAAACTGATGAGGTGGTTGTCGGATTGGACTCACCTCTGTTAAGATGGAAGGACGTAGCCACCATAGGATATCTCTGCGCATGGACTTCGTAAGTTGTACTTTGATAAAATTTGTTGAGTAACTTGGCTCCATTACAATTTCAGACCCCATTGGTGATGTCTTTTGTGTAAACGCGTGTTTTGAACTACATGAATCACTGCGGCCATGTGTCCCAACAACACTAGTATTTGACGAACAGTAGCGACCTTTTGACGAAGAAGAGATTGAGAAAGGAACCGTAGGGTCTGAATCCTGTCCAGAGGTAGAAATGCCCTGGAGATTGGGTTTAAATTATTGCCCCGATGAATTGAATGTTTTGGGAGGGATGGAATTGGGATTTTTCGTAGTTTATTATCCAACCCAATTTCTCTAGGCAGAGGAGTGTGTGTTCCACCTGGTTCTGTAGGAGTTGCGCGTTGGAAGAGACAATTAGCAAATCGTCTAAGTAAGGAAAAATGTTTATTCCCTGTCTGCGTAAATGTGCCACAACAACAGCAAGACATTTTGTGACGAGGATAGACCAAAAGGGGAATAACTTTGTATTGGTAGTGATGATTCGCAACTTGAAAACAGAGGTAACGCCAGAAATACTTGTGAATTGGAATGTGAGCGTTTGCATCCTTTAGATCTAGTGAGCACATCTAATCGTTGGCTTGAAGGAATGGGAGAACTGTTTTGAGGGAGATCTTGAATTTTTAGGTGCTTGTTGAGAGCTCGAAGATCCAGGATGGGACGAAGACCACCTGATTTTTTGGGGATGAGGAAGTATTGGGAATAGAAACATTTTTTCCTTTGTGAGAAAGGCACTGGTCGAATTGCCCTTTGCTGAAGGAACAGTGCTACCTCCTGCATTAGTGAGAGAATTTGAACCTGAGGACCTCTGGGTCGAAAGGGAGGAGGAGGCGCTGGAAAAAAAAAGAGTTGAACCATAGCCTGTAACCTTGCAAGATTATTCTCAGCACCCATTGGTCCATGGTAATTTCGGACCATTGGGGATGAAATAGGGATAGTCTCCCCCCCACATGTTCTTTTGTTGCGGCAAGTGCATCTAAAACGATTGCTTAGATGGTGGTTGAGAAGATTGTGGTTTTTGCTGTCTTTGGGATCTTTGATGGGGCCTTTGACTTTGTACTTGAGATTGAGGTCTTTATTGCTGGAAAGGTTGTTGCCTAAAATTTGTTTGATACGGTTGGTAATACTGGTATGGTCTTTTGTAGTAGTATCCTCTTTTGTATTGGCTGTAGTAATGCCTGGACATGGAAGGTGTGTCCGAGGGTGACGTTAAGGACTGAACTGCAATGTTTTGTTCCTTTATTTGGGAAATGGTTTCCCTGAGTTTTTCCCCCCCAAAAAATGTCTGGTCTACATGGCAAATTCGCTAATCTGTCATGTATATCTTCTCTTATGCTACTTGCACAGAGCCACGCTATACAACTAGCTGATATTGAAGTTGCTGAAGACCTAGCAGATGTGTCAAACACTTCGTATGCTGTTCTTAATAAGTGGCGTAGGCCTTCCTGTAGGTCTTGAAAAGGTTGAGGAAGCGGGGCATCTCCGTACGAAGTGATCAGTAAGGGTTGAAATTGTTGAGTACAGTTGAATATGTACTGAATGATGTAGAACTGGGGTTGGTTAATGCGAGAACCCAGCACGGAGTTTTGATAAATTTTCCTGGCAAAGTCATCCAAAAGTTTGTTATCTTTCCCCAGCAGCGTATTTGAATATAGCCTGTTCTTCTTAGCCCTCTTCATGGCTGATTCTACTACCACTGAATTGAGAGGAATCTGGACATTGGAATAGTAAGAATTTTTTTGCATTCTATACTTTAGATCTAGTTTCCTCGAGGTGCGAAGCATCCCAGGTCTTGTCCATCAGGGCTTCCAAAACTTGGTGGTTCAGCTGGAACATCCAATATTTGAAGGATTCCCATCTCTTCAGATCTGGGATCTGGTACCTTCCAGGTTTCTATATTCAGAGCTAATCCCAATTTTTCAAGGAATTTAGCATACGTCAGATCTTCTGGTGGTGAAGTAGGTTGGGGGTGTTCTTGTGGAGGGTCCGACGGAATGCCCGTAAAACTGCCTGGAGATGACAGCGAGGAGAGATTCAGAGAAATGGCATGAGTAGAAGATACAGGAGAATTTGACTCTCGTAGGGATGTTACTCCCTGAGGCGAAGAAAGAGAAACAAGTGGTGATGTAGGTTCTTGCAGATCTGGAAGCGTTGGTGTGGGATTTGTTGGCAATCCCTGGAAAGAATTTTGTAATAGAGTAGAGATTTGAGACATTGTTTCCTGGGCTGATGGACGCTGAGGTGGAGTAGGTCCCATGGCAGGTTTTTTCGACCGCTTAATGGGAGTCTTGGGAAGTATCGAATGTGGAGATCTTGGTCTCTTCTTAGAGTGGTGACGAAGGGAAACAAATTTCTGGTGAGGAGTCCCAGTTTCCCACTGGCTCGTCTATGATGATATCTGAGAATACCGATGAGGGGGAGTGGTGGCTCTTGTGTGAAGATGTGGGATGCTGAGCAGTAGATCTGGAAGAAGAGGGTGCTCCAGATGGAGGCGTTATGTTTCTCATCTTTGAAGATGATTTACATGGTGCATCATCTGGTTTTTCCTTTGAAATTTGTTTCTCTGAATGAGATTAAGAAGGCTTTTTGGCTTTATGAATCAGGTACGTCGTTTTCTTTGGAGCAGAGTGCATCGCAGAGATCGATGCTTTCAAAGGTATCGACGCATGCATCGATTGCGTCATGCGAGGTGGAACAGAAGGGAGCAATGCAGGTTCTGACAACACATGCGTGGTATGCATCGTGCTCGGCGCAGTGTTCGATGCGCAAGGTGTGGACGCCAACGCAGTCTTCAGCGCATGGCTCTCCGAAGCCGAATGCGCATCCTGGGGCCTTGGACCGGGGCTTTTGCTTATCCGGGGAGGACTTGGTGGATCTTTTATCAGCCAGAGAGCGGGCATAAGTTGAGGAGTGCCTCAACCTCCCCATCTTTTCCGCCTATTAGCGTCTAGCCCACGGGGACATCCTGCTGCAGTCTCTACATGTGGCCTGGTCATGATCGGGACCGAGACATAAATAATAATAATGTCCATCGGTCACCGACATGAGTTTACCGCAGGAGCAGTATTTGAATCCTGGGCTTTTCAGCATCTTGCTGTTTCTTCTTGTCTTTTTTTTTTTTTGCTCTCAGTTTTCTGAGGAGTTGGAGAGTTAACAAAAACCATCCGTGAAGTACCGCGGAAAACTAAAATTGAGGAGACGGCTCGAGGAGCACGAGAATGCCAGGGGCATGCGCACTTCAAAGCTCTTCGAACTAGGAGAGTAAGCTCCGCCTCATGACAACACAGATGACGTCACCCACGCTGCATGGCTAAATGCCTTACTTATCGACGAAAAAGACTGACAACACACTTCTGACTCTTTTCAGAGATATGCTCTCATCAAGAGGTAAGATAGATAAAGGACAGACTGCATTATTTTAATAAGAAATTAATCAACTCCAACTATTAAAATCATCAAGCATGTTGACACAGAGGGATTTAAACATTTCTTTACACTGTTAAGGTGTGGAAGAGTAGCCTAGTGATAAGAACAGTAGGCTGTGAACCAGTGAAACCAGGGTTCCAATCCCACTGCCGCTCCTGACCTTGGGCAAGTCACTTTACCATCCATTGCCTCAGGTACAAACTTGAGATTGTGAGCCCTCTGGGGACAGTATCTGAAAGTAATCCACTTTGATGTGCCTGAAAAAGGCAGAATATAAATTAAATAGATAAACCAGTTTACAATTCTAAAAGTCTATCTCCTTCACCTCTATTATTTACATAAGTAATGCATAAGAATAGTGTCCATCCTTTTCAAGCCCAAAGCACACCTACAATAACAAAAATGTATGACACACCAACCTCCACAGGGAAGGCAATACAGTCATGGAGAGGACATTTGGAAAAAAATAAAAGAGCTAGGGAAGCATTGAAAGCCCCAAGTCTCTCTTCTAAATTTTAAAACAAAGGGAGAGAGGGAGCAGAAAGATACATGTACCCATCACAATTGACAAGTTCCTTCTATATGCAGGAAAAGGTAGAAGTCAGTATGATGTGATTAGCCAGCTCAGTTACCTTTGCTGCAGCATGTGGTTTCAGAGCTTCTCCACTACTACTGCTCAACAAGTCACATCCAGTACTCAGTACATGTTCTCCCTGTCTCACTCAGCCTGGGGATAAGAGGCTGGAAGAACTCAAAGGAGGAAGTTCAGAAAGGGGAAGATGCACAGTTGTGTGCACTGTGTACGCCACAAAGCAGGGCCTGGCTATTAGGGATGTGAATCGTGTCCTCGATCGTCTTAACGATCGATTTCGGCTGGGAGGGGGAGGGAATCGTATTGTTGCCGTTTGGGGGGGTAAAATATCGTGAAAAAATCGTGAAAATCGTTAAAAAATCGAAAAATCGAAAAACCGGCACATTAAAACCCCCTAAAACCCACCCCCGACCCTTTAAATTAAATCCCCCACCCCCAAATAACTTAAATAACCTGCGGGTCCAGCGGCGGTCCGGAACGGCAGCGGTCCGGAACAGGCTCCTGCTCCTGCATCTTGTCGTCTTCGGCCGGCGCCATTTTCCAAAATGGCGCCGAAAAATGGCGGCGGCCATAGACGAAAAAGATTGGACGGCAGGAGGTCCTTCCGGACCCCCGCTGGACTTTTGGCAAGTCTCGTGGGGGTCAGGAGGCCCCCCACAAGCTGGCCAAAAGTTCCTGGAGGTCCAGCGGGGGTCAGGGAGCGATTTCCCGCCGCGAATCGTTTTCGTACGGAAAATGGCGCCGGCAGGAGATCGACTGCAGGAGGTCGTTCAGCGAGGGTTCCGGCGCCTCGCTGAACGACCTCCTGCAGTCGATCTCCTGCCGGCGCCATTTTCCGTACGAAAACGATTCGCGGCGGGAAATCGCTCCCTGACCCCCGCTGGACCTCCAGGAACTTTTGGCCAGCTTGTGGGGGGCCTCCTGACCCCCACGAGACTTGCCAAAAGTCCAGCGGGGGTCCGGAAGGACCTCCTGCCGTCCAATCTTTTTCGTCTATGGCCGCCGCCATTTTTCGGCGCCATTTTGGAAAATGGCGCCGGCCGAAGACGACAAGATGCAGGAGCAGGAGCCCGTTCCGGACCGCTGCCGTTCCGGACCGCCGCTGGACCCGCAGGTTATTTAAGTTATTTGGGGGGGGTTCGGGAGGGTGGGGGATTTAATTTAAAGGGTCGGGGGTGGGTTTTAGGGGGTTTTAGTGTGCCGGCTCACGATTCTAACGATTTATAACGATAAATCGTTAGAATCTGTATTGTATTGTGTTCCATAACGGTTTAAGACGATATTAAAATTATCGGACGATAATTTTAATCGTCCTAAAACGATTCACATCCCTACTGGCTATTGTACCTTGGATGCTCCCCATTATTAAAAAACTCCAAGACACTTGCTATAGGAAGAAGTTTGCATGATTACACGTTCTCAAAAAGGAGCTCCTACACTTGTAAAAGCCATTGCTGATGTCTCTTGTTTCTGTGAGGTGCTGGTCTGGATCTGATCAAGCAGTGGCGACACTTCCGTGGTACACATGATCAGGTCCAATAGCACACTGGTTGGGAAACACACTGGCCTAGGAGTATACCCAAACAAATAACTTTTCCCATCCAATCCTTTTGTTTTACAACTAATAAGAACATAAGAAAATGCCATACTGGGTCAGACCAAGAGACCATCAAGCCCAGCATCCTGTTTCCAACAGTGGCCAATCCAGGCCATAAGAACCTGGCAAGTACCCCAAAACTAAGTCTAGTCCATGTTACCATTGCTAATGGCAGTGGCTATTCTCTAAGTGAACTTAATAGCAGGTAATGGACTTCTCCTCCAAGAACTTATCCAATCCTTTTTTTAAACACAGCTATACTAACTGCACTAACCACATCCTCTGGCAACAAATTCCAGAGTTTAATTGTGCGTTGAGTAAAAAAGAACTTTCTCCGATTAGTTTTAAATGTGCCCCATGCTAACTTCATGGAGTGCCCCCTAGTCTTTCTACTATCCGAAAGAGTAAATAACCGATTTACATCTACCCGTTCTAGACCTCTCATGATTTTAAACATCTCTATCATATCCCCCCTCAGCCGTCTCTTCTCCAAGCTGAAAAGTCCTGACCTCTTTAGTCTTTCCTCATAGGGGAGCTGTTCCATTCCCCTTATTTTGGTAGCCCTTCTCTGTACCTTCTCCATCGCAATTATATCTTTTTTGAGATGCGGCGACCAGAATTGTACTTAGTATTCAAGGTGCGGTCTCACCATGGAGCGATACAGAGGCATTACGACATTTTCAGTTTTATTCACCATTCCCTTTCTAATAATTCCCAACATTCTGTTTGCTTTTTTGACTGCCGCAGCACACCGAACCGATGATTTCAATGTGTTATCCACTATGACACCTAGATCTCTTTCTTGGGTTGTAATGCAGGGTTTTCCAAACCTTTCCCAAACCTTTCCTGGGGGCCCCCACAGCCAGTCTGGTTTTCAGGATAACCACAATAAATATGCCAAAGAAATATGCATATACTGAGTCTCCATGGTATGCTACTATATCTCATGCATATTCATTGTGATTACCCTGAAAACCAGACTGGCTGTGGGGTCCCCATGAAAGTTCGGGAAGCCCTGCTGTAATGCAACCTGCAGGAGTAACTTAGTCGGATAAATGTGTACACATCTTATTGGTTGACCATTCATATGAATTTAAATAATACACCAAACCCGGCTAATTTATTAACACTGATAACCAAAACTGTCTAAAGAGCCCATGCCTGCCTTATAATAATTTTATTGAATGTGCAGTTAGTGCATTTCTAATACATTTATTAATAATGTGCATGTTACAATTATAAAGCTGTACATGAACTACAGTCAGCCATTAAAATCATTCTGAAAAGGACTTCAGCAAGCTAAAGTTATCATAATCAGGTCAAACTCCACAGTAGCAAATTTCTGAAAAGACTTTTACTTCTAAGGGAACTGAAGCAGCAACCACAGTGCTTTATGAAAAAGCCAGCAATGCTTCAGAAAGGCCTTGGAGTATTAACTTAACTGCAACACCCGAATGTTTGCTGAATTGGAGGGATGCTTACTCCCTCCATTCATGTTTGCCCCTTCTATCCAAACAGCCAATGCCTGGATGAAGGCTAGGGTTTGCCACCACAAGTCAACCTAACAGGCTCATCCAGACCTGCATGCACATACTTATAAGTCTGATTTTCCCATTGATGTCCCTAAATAAAAGATAGCGATTACAACCCTATACATGTCATGGGACATGTATAGGGTTGTAATCGCTAGATTACCCTAGATCAACCTGTGAGATTGTCCAAGTGAGATATGGAAACCCTAGCCTCTTTTTTTTTTTTTTTTTACTCATATCCTCCTGGAGCCCACCTCACCGAAGATCATACAGCTTCTTCCTCCACACACCTACCTGTGGCAGGCAGGGTCCTCGCCCACGTACACACCTGGGCTGCCTGCGTGGCCTCACTATTACCCCCCACCACGTCCTTCCCTCTGCCAGCACTCTGGTCTTGCTCGTCTTTCAGTGCCGGGCAGCACGGACACGGGCTTTTCCAGCTCAAAAGTGTGCCTCTCGCCCTGATTCAGACCTCGTCACTGGTCACCGCGGAAGGGACACCCAGTCGCACCGATTACGACCCCCAAGGGCACGGACCTCGGTCCTGTCGGTGCACCAGAAGACCGAACTGCAGAGGCCCACCCTCGCCGTCGTGCGCTTCCCAGACGGGGCCCCGTCCAAGCCTCGACCCTTCCTCCGCTGACCCGGGCCCGCTCCTGCGCCCCCGCCCCTCAGCCCGACCTCACATTGGTCCAAACCGACGCCAATCACCGGAGCTCCGGCCTTTGATTGGCTCCCGCCCGTCCCCGGGGGCGGGGAGATTCTGTTTTTCCACTGGATGGTTTCCAGCACGGTCCGGCCATGGGGAGCTTCTCCCGGCCCGAGGGGAGGGGGGGGGGGTAGGCAACGCGCTTTTACCCGGGGGGAGGTAAGAGAAGCGAGTCAAATTCGGAGACGGAAGCAGCTTACTTTCCTGGCAGCGCCTCCCGCAAACGCAGCACGCACGCTCCTCCTCCCTCTCTCACTTACGTGCGTGCACTCACCCGCCACCTCTGCAGGGTTTCCAACCACCCACACGCGCTCACCTCACAGCCACTGCCACAGTCCACAAAACTCACGTCCGCCACCAGTCCCCACGTCGCTCTCGCGAGACTTCAGCCCCAGCCCGAAAGGGTGGAACAGAGAGGCGGCGCGAGCCCGACAGCTGATTGTCAGTTACGGGAGGGGGTGGGACATAGCCGCACGGTGACTGACAGCGAAGGGCGTGCAGCACAATGCCACGCCCACATCATTATTATCATTATTAATTCTCTGATCAGTTCTGGCTCACACAAAAACATAAGATAAATATGCTACAACTCTATGTTGTTGGGATACAAACCTAACCCTCATGCTAGTCTCTCCATTGATGCTAAGCAGTCCACGTCCTACTCGTTACGATGCAAGTGTGCGTGAGACGAGACAAAACTTCAGTGCCCGCATTTCTTTGTTCTTCTGACGGTTTCCCCTTATTTGTTTATCTTTTCTTCCTGCATTATTTGGATATCGGTGCTTACTGGTACAGCAATATCAATCAACTCACCGCTTTATTAGTTTCTCATTTGATCAACTTATCTAGGCTGATATGGATCTGTACCAATACATCCTATAACGTTGATGATGATGATACTGGTCAGCATCCCAGCATCTTGTTTAAAAAAATCGCTATGTATACTGTAGTGTTAGAAACACAACCAGGAACAATTAAAAACCTTTTCTTTTTATTTATTGTATACTTAGCTTGCACCTTTTCATTGGTTGCTGAAGGCAAGTTACAAATTATCATTCTCCAGCGATAATGAATGATGGTCCATGCTCCCTTCCTTGCTCTATTCAAATCCAGTCTGAAAACCCACCTTTTTGAGGCTGCTTTTAAATCTTATCCCCAATTATCCCACTTATAGACTTATTGATTTTAACAATTTTCGTAATAAATCAAATTCCCAAAGTCTCTTTTGCCCTGTATGCTTATCTTGATTAGATTGCAAGCTCTTAGAAGGACATCTCATATATTTTTGTACAACCCTCTGTACATCAACTAACACTGTAGAAGTGATAAATAGTAGTAGATGGCAGCAAAACCGTTCTGGATTTCAAGATTTCCACAGGGAATGTGCCTGAGATATAACACATATGTTTGAACCAAGAATCAGTCTGGCTGTCATGAAAACCAAACCTGTTTGTGACCCTTGAGGACTGGTGTCATGGTGATGTGGTGTGAGGCAGTGCCAAGAAGACCATAACAGAATTTGTTTTTAACTTTAGAATATGTTGATTCACTGATGGTGCCCCCAGCCTCCAGGTTCATCTTCTTCCCTCATGTTCCAGCATGGCAAGAGGAAAGGGCTGGACTGGAGAGAAGAGTGGCTTTTCTTTGCTCCCTCCTTGTGCTCTGGCCTCACCCCTCTCTCACTGTTCCTTATACATGGTAGGAGAGGAGAAGCTGGAATAGGGAATAGAATAATTTTTCTTTCCATTCTGTCCTTTCCAGCCTCATCCCTCCTCTCCTGTTCTCTTCATTGGGAGGGGAGGGCTGGAGCAGGAAGCAAAAAGTTGTGCTCTACTGTGTAAGATTCAACACAGCTAGGAGGCAGCAAATCTTCAGCCAGCCTGCTGCCCTATCCCTCAGATTTTTGCCACCCTAGGCACAGACTGGGTTTGCCTATTGACAATTCCAGGCCTGTGTTTATTGACTGCCAGGGAAGGAGGGTGAGGGGAAAAGGGGTATTCATCCCTTGGATCCGTTTGGAGCTCATCCTACCCCTCATCCCCCATAGAAACTTTGATACCACATCCACACTTGAAATTCAATCTATTGTAAATAAAATGAACCCCACCAGCCATCCAATAGATAGCATCCCAATAACAACCCTTAAATCAATAGAACCCACCATATCAAAAACCCTTATGCCTCAAATCGGCTGTCATAAAACCAATCCTAAAAAAAAAGCAACCTTGATCCTGAAATACTCTCAAACTACTGCCCCATATCAAACCTCTCATTCATTGCCAAAACCATTGAAAAAGTCATACACACTCAACTTGATGACTATCTTGAATCAAACAAAATTCTTCCCCCATCCCAATTTGGATTTAGAAAAAACCTAAACACAGAATCCTTCCTTATCTCCCTAAATGACATTATTATAAGAGGCTTTGACAGAGGAGAAAAATACCTCCTCATACTCCTTGACCTCTCAGCCGCCTTCGACACAGTAAGCCACAAGATACTGTTGGAACAACTAGCACAAATTGGTTTAACTGGAACCACCTTACAATGGTTCTCCTCCTATCTATCTGACCGTACATACCAAGTATTAATCAAAAACAAGCCATCAAAAATAATCAACCTTAACACTGGAGTCCCTCAAGGATCTGCTTTATCCGCCACCCTTTTCAACATATACCTTCTCCCCATCTGCCAACTACTTGAAGATCGCAGAATCACACATTTCCTACACGCTGATGACATTCAGCTTCTAATTCCCATACAAAACTATCGAAGACACCTACAAGAAAATCTCAGATCTAATGGTTTCAATCAAACTTCTCCTAAATTCTTTGAAACTAATAATCAATTTCGACAAAACTGAAATTATTCTCATGGACAAAAAACAGAATCCAGCACCACCACCCCTGACAATTCCAGACAAACATATTATCTCTATAACCCCTACCACCCACACCAGGAACCTTGGAGTCATCATTGATAAACATCTCTCTTTTAAGAACCACATATCAAATAAAACCAAAGAAGGATACCACAGACTCTTAACCCTAAGACATCTGAAACCATTTCTCAACCCTGACAATTTTAGAACAGTCCTGCAACTACTCATTTTCTCCACATTTGACTAGTGCAACTCCTTACTAATAGGATTACCCTTTTCAACCCTTAGACCTCTGCAAATACTGCAGAACTCAGCTGCCAGAGTCCTAACAGGAACAAAAAGAAATGACCACATAACGCCCATATTAACCTCCCTTCACTGGCTTCCTATTACTGCACGCATTGCCTACAAATCAATGACCATCATTCACAAAATCCTAAACTATGATAATCAAGGTCTAAACACGCTTAACATAACTCCTCAAAACCCCTCAAGAAACCTACGCTCCAATAACTCAAGCTACTTAAACATCCCCACCATCAAAGATGCTCACCTGGCAACAACAAGAGAAACAGCCTTCTCCATCGCCTCCCCCAAACTCTGGAACACACTACCTGAAGACCTGAGAACCCAGCACAACATAAAAACATTCAAAAAAGACCTAAAAACTTTTTTCTTCCGCAAATTCTTCACTGACCCTCTGTCTTCTGGCCATACCAGCCATCAAATGAACTTTCAACTATAATCTCCAACCAATCTTACTTACCCTCCTCATCCAATCAAAGAATAATTATTGGACCTGACTTGTTTTATTTCTGTTTATGCTCATTCTGCTATAATGTTTCATTACTGTTAAAAAAAAAAAATGTTCATTTTGTAAACCGTTATGATGGCTCTACCGAATAACGGTATATAAAACTCATCAAATAAATAAGTAAATAAATAAATAGAAAGAACAAGTCTCTTTCTTCCAGCAACTCCTCCAAAATTATTTTCCTGAAAGAGGACAGAGAAGCAGGAACCTGGTCCCAAGCATTGCAGGGATGCTGCAAAAGGAAGGAGCAAAACTGTAATGCACAGTGGGGTAGATTTTTAAAAAATGCGCGTTCGCGTACTTTTGTTGGCGCACCAGTCGCAAACAAAAGTACGCTGGATTTTAGTAGATACGCGCGTATCTGCTAAAATCCAGGATCGGCGCGCGCAAGGCTGCCGATTTTGGGCAGCCGGTGCGCGCCGAGCCGCGCAGCCTGCCTCCGTTCCCTCCGAGGCCTCGGAGGGAACTCTCTTTCACCCTCCCCTCATCTTCCCCTCCCTTCCTCTACCTAACCCACCCCCCCGGCCCTATCTAAACCCCCCCCTACCTTTGTCCACGGATTTACGCCTCCCGGAGGGAGACATAAATCCACGCGCGCCAGCGGGCTGCTGGCGCGCCGAGCCGCAACCCAGGGGCGGTTCCGGAGGGCGCGGCCACGCCCTGGGCCGAAACCACGCCCCCGGGCCTGCCCCTGAAACACCGCGCCCCGCCCCCAAAATGCCGCGTCGATCGGCCCCGCCCCCGACATGCCCCCGAGAAAAAACCCCGGGACTTACGCGAGTCCCGGGGCTCTGCGCGCGCCGGCAGGCCTATGGAAAATAGGCGCGCCGGTGCGCAAGGCCCTGCTCGCGTAAATCCGGGCGGATTTACGCGAGCAGGGCTTTTAAAATCCGCCCCAGTAGAGGCAAACCCCCCCCAAAAAAAAAACAAAAACTTGAGAAAAATATTTTGTACAATAAGAAATTAGAAACCTGCAGAATTAGCTGCTTTATTTAGGCCTGCTGGTATCACAACTCACCAGAGACATCTTCCAGTTCAGTGGGAAGAAAGCATGTCCTTCTTATTCTCGTCCTCTTCCCCACCCTCCTCCCTAGCCTTCCAATGATGTGTCTTATTTATTATACATGAAAATGCTGGAAACCACCCTCCCCTAGGCATCCATAATTTACACTTTGCTGCACCAGCATTACACAAAAGGACACAATCAAAAGAGTTGACTCAATTTAAGATCTGCAGCTAAGTAGTCCTGAGTAAGTGCCATTATCAGCTCCAGTTCCTGGGGCAAAAGCACTGCTAATGTAGCATGCAGAGCCCAGGAAGGCAGTGGGCTCAGCAAATTAATCCTTGGAAACAGCTTGTGGCTGGTGAAAGAGCAGCACTAGAACTGGCTCTGAAAGAGAGCAGCAGCCTGCACTCGAGGCCTGGGTCACTGCAGTCTTTTGGCTATTTAGGGAGTGAAAACTCCAAAAGGCATGAAGGATGGCGCTTTGGAAGGGAAGGAGTAAGAAGAGGCCTTGCAAGGGAAGATAAACAGAAATAAGAAATGTGTAAAACTGGTACAAATGCCAAGGAAAACACAGTTATACTCCATCTGTGGCTCTGGGCCTGAAAACAAAGGGCTGTTCTTCACACTCTGGATCCTGTCGCCTGGAAACCTACGGGAAAGATTATTTTCCTGTTCATGTGATAATTGATCATGCCCGCTCTCTCTCTCTCTCCCCCCCTCATGGAGTTGCTGGGATTAATCAGCGGCTAATTAAACAAGGAAAGAGCCTGGGAGGGGCTGGGGCTGGCAGAGGCCTCAGAGCATCCTGGTGGTGACAGGCAGCCTGCAAGAAAGATACTGGGCATAGGCAGGGAGCATGCTGCAGAGGGGGCCCTCTGGGGATGCTTTAGGAGTGTTTGGGTGTGCTTTAACTGCTTACCTTGGTTTTGGGCATGACTGATTGTGCTCCCTGATGGCATTCTAGGAAGCAAGGATGTGATAAAGGAGCCCTTGCCTGTGTGTTGGACGTGCTTTATGCATATTAGGGTGGGTTTAAGATGCACCTAGATGTGCTTTATGAGTGTCTGACTGCATGTGGAGCAATAAAGTGTACAGGGTTTTGGACATTCTTATTTAAATGATGTGCTTGCTGAATTTGAATGCCAGCTACCTGCAAATCCAGAGGTCTCAGAGAAGGTATTCTTAAAAAGAGATTTTCTTAGTATCTTTGGGGATCCTTTTCAGATGCTCTTTGACCCCCTGCTCAGGCAATCTGGGAGCTTCCTAAAAGACTAAGTAAGCAAAGGTTTCTGGCCTTTTAATATCAACTGTGGTGTGTGTGACCAAAGTTGTCAATATTTTGTAAATTCATGGAAGGATAGTCAGTAAATAAAAAAAAAAAGCAAAAAATTGCATCTGTAAAAATGTCACGAGGGGCTGGACTTGGGTTTCTCATGACGGAGCTGTCAATTGTAAGTCTCACCTCCATCACTAAATCAGGCCTGGCCTGAACTTGTGATGGCAAAAGTCCAGGTAACCCTGGCTGTTGCAGGAGGTGGTGCTGATTCAGAAGGTGGGAACTCTTCCCTCCGAGCCAGTACTGAGCCAATGCCCCAGCATAACGTTAAGGGCCCTCTTCTCTCTGCTCCAGTACTGACAGAGTCCCAGCACGGTGGCCATCGAGGAGTCTATTGTCCAGATGAGACATTAAACAATATCCTGCCTGTTTTCTTGTAAATAACATTCTCATAAACATTAATTGTGGTTTCAGAGCTACATTCCACAGAGTTGATTTCTCACAGCATAGTTAAGAAAGCTAGAACCTAGATCCTGAAGAAAGCAAGATGGCTTGTAGGCTGTAATATTTTCTTTTGGATCAAAATAGCCACTAATGAAAGAGGCTGTACACGGGTTTTCAAGATCACACACATTCCTTCTATTTCAAACACAGGTTATACAAACTGCATTCATTCCTGCTGTAAAAAAAATAAAAATAAAAAATAAAAAAAAAAATATATATATATAATTATGTATAGAAAAAAATGTGTTGCATTCCACTGTATGCAGCCTTCATTCAGTAATAGCTCAACAACTGCATTGTGGATGAACACAGAAAAAAAACCCACACATAAATATTAGTATAACTTTAGTATTTGAATCAAGCAAGAAAAGCTTTCTCTGCATTTCAGTTTTTCAAGCAAAACAAATGATCTTAAAGGATCCAAATATACAGCAGCCACCATCAGAGTCAACGTGGATAGGCCGATTCTGTCCTGGTTCTGCCCCATTGTCTGCATGCAGATCTAGCTCTGATTTCCCTTAAAGCAGGTGTACAACTCCAGGCAGGCAATGGGTGAAAGCTAGGACTGAGATAGCCTATCCTTATCCAAATATCCGAACACCTCTCTATACTATCCATATTGGCTGGGCAGTTACCCTTAACTATTTAATCCGCTTCAGCTTATTCAAAATCTGTCAACCCAACCAATGGTGTGGAGCTTTCGAAAGCTTATTTGGCCCTGCCCTATGGGAACTGCACTGGCCCCCTACTGAATCCAGAATTAAGTTCTTGCTTGAGCTTTTAATTTCCTTCAGGATATGGAAACAAGCTATTTTCAAGAGAGATGAATCAGATATATACCATATCACTCTCTTTGCTGGGAAAGTGAAGGCCTTTTAAAAAAGATTCAAGTAATCAGGAATCTGTATTTCTTCTGTATGGAACCTAGGAAGTAGAACCAACCGCCAAAGAAAATTTGCCTTTCTAGTCGCATTCTGAACTTTAGATGTGCGCTGAAGACATAAGTTGTTCTAAGGATTAATTGCAATGTAGTTTTACCTGGTTATCATTGTTGAGATTTTTTTTAAAGGGGGGGGGGGGGGAAGAGTATGTTTTTAGGTCCGGGATGTGTCATAGATGGATAAAAGGCTGAGCTCGTATTTTTAGTATAATGAAGATGGTTGAGGTAATTTTAATAATCATTATTAGCTATTTGAAGATGTTTGTTTGTAATCAGAGGGTGAGGATTTGATTTATGGAGTAAGTTTTACATGTCCAGGTCTAAGGATTTTAGGCTTTGTTAATATTTGAGTCATACATTTTATACTGATTTTTTAAAATATTGGTAGCTTTATCGTATTATAGTAGTTTTATAGTGTTATAATTTATATGGATTTTCTTTCTTTGAATACATATATAGCACAGCTCACTGCTTCAACAGCAGGGGGGAATGAAGATAAGAGGATGTACATTCAGACAACTACCAACAAGGACTGAATTGCATAGTCTGGGTAAACAAATAAGCATGGGAGTAGCTTGCTTATTGCGGCGGTTACTACCCCTAACCAATTAGGCTTGATAATTCATTTTGATGCAGCTCCAGCACTGCTCTCTACATCAATGGCAGGGGGGGAAGGAAATTAGAACCAAAAAAGTTACCAATAAGGGCCCTGATCTCAGCAGTCAAAGTAACAGATAAGTATGAGAAAAATAAGTGTGAAAGCTTGCTGGGCAGACCGGATGAGCCATTTGGTCTTCTTCTGCCATCATTTCCATGTTTCTATGAGGCAAATGCAAGAAAAATAAACAATATATCCATGAATAGGTAGCAAAACATATAAGACTCTTAACACATGGATTCTTAAAGAGACAAGCCCAAATGGAAAATTGAACCCACCTCACCGGTAAGCATTAATCAAGCTGCAGTAGCAACAACTTAAATCAGACAGCCAGACTACTGTATTCACTGCACTCTGACACCGATTTGCATTGTACACAGGCAGATTAAAAAAAAACCCAACAACTTTATATTTACAAGCAACACACAGTATAGCCTAAATTACAGGCAGATAAAAAAAACCCCAACAACTTTATATTTACAAGCAACACACAGTATAGCCTAAATTTGCACGTTTATGTCTTACTTGATCTGGTAGTGTATTATAGAAAGCCTTCCAAGATTTAATATAAGCCTTGGATACCCTCCTATGCATAAAGAAAACATCCAGTCATTCCCATTGCATCCAATCTACCATTTTGTATTGCCACATTGAAATGGGTGGTGCTTCCTCTCCCAACCAGCAATGTAAAATACGTCTTGGCCAAAGCAAAGCCACTTCTTTAAAGTGAACAGAGCACTTAGACAAATCTGTGTTACGGAGCCCAGTAAACATTGACCGCTGAAAGGTGGTTGAAAAGTAGCCACTTGTTCCACTATAGAAAACACTGCTTCCCAAAATGCAAACAACTATGACTCAAAGTGCCACCCTCAGCTTTACATTTGCTACATAATGGCGATGAGGTTATATTCATTATATCCGCTTTTACAGAATCAATATAACTAGGATGCAGCAACTTTAATTGCATTTCTTGAATGTTTGCAGCTAAAGATACTTTACATAGTGACTCAAAACAGAACTGCAGCTTGGATGTTTCCACTGCTATACCAAGGGCAGATGATCAAAATGTCTTCAAGCTAGTAAGACAGTCATGGGAACATTTGGCTAATCTAAGCTTGCACCAGTAAGAGAGAGAATTATTAAGCTGGGATGTGGAAAGTAACGCATCTTCCATGGAATTCGACTGAAACAACTTTTTGTGGGAAAACTGAAGTGTTTGGATTAATTTCTTGTTTGTAAACATGCATAGAAATGTTTACGATGTAAATTATATGTTTGTTGTAATGTAGCCAATGTCACTATGTTGTTCACAGTAAAAAGTTGGATTTCACTTAAATCTTTTTGAGTTCCAATCTTTAAATATTGAATTCTGTCGACCTGGAGGAAATGCACGATTACCTATGGGATGGTCTTCAGGTGTTCGGGAAGCACTGCATCTTTAGCATGTACCAATCCCACGAAGGAAAATGGTTTAACCAAAGAATCCAAGAGTAGTGGAACCCAAAATTTATAATCCCCCGTATACCATTCATAAAGAAAACGCATCGGTCAAGCCAGATTATAGAAGCAGAAATCTGGCATGTTTAAACTGCTGTTTCCCTTGCTTCGCATCTAGGTAGGGTATGCCATTCCAGCTCCTTTTGCACGCCAAATAAATAGGCTAGTGAGAGATTTCCACAGTTTTACATCACCATTCATTAACCACAGTGGCAGCATTTGAAGCTTAAAGAGCAATTCTGGCAGAAGCATCTTCTTAAAAGAAAGCATAGCTACCAAATAGATAGTGGCAGTTCTGCCCAGCCCCAAAACTTTTCTTAAAAACTATTAATCATGGAAATATTTACAAGATAACAATCTTGACATGTCCGAGGAAACAAGACACTTAAATATTTTAGATAAGAGGTTGTCCACTGGAACGGAAAATCCCCCCTCCATCCTGATTGCGTGGCAGATGAGATAGGCATAGCCTTTGATTTATCATAATTGATCTTCATCCCAGCGAAACTTCCAAAATGTTAAAAAAAATCTCTATTTTAAAAAGAGATAAACAGGATTACCAACAAAAAGCAGTACATTACCTGCAAAAAAAGCATATTTTATATAAATTATCACCCAGTTTGAAGCCTTTAATATCAAGAGTATTCCTAATTTAATAACTAAGGCTTCAATAGATAACACATATAATAATGGGGATAAAGGACACCATTGCCTTATACTGCTCTGTAAAGAAAAGGAGGATGTTATCAACTCATTAATTTGAATCCTTGATTGAGAGCTGCAATACAATAAGGAAACCCAATTCATAAAGGTAGATGGTAGACCAAACTTATCCAGAACCCAAAAAAAGATATTTCCATTGGACGCGGTCAAATGCCTTTTCCAAATCAAGGCTAATAATTATACTCTCTCTTTTATCCAGAGTACAAGACCATAAGGCCTGTTCCAGTTTCCTGGCATTAGCCACACCATGCCTACCCTTTACAAAACCTGTTTGATTGGGTGCTACCAAAAAGGAAACAAGTAAACTGAGTCACTTAGCTAGGACAGAGGCAAGTTGTTTAATAGCCACATTAAAGATATGGAAAGATAGAATTTTGGTTTAAGTGGATTTTTACCCTTCTTCAGAAATAACATAATTAGAGCTTGATTCGCCTCCCCTAAGAACCGACCCCTCTCATGACTGTGTGAAAACATTGACCGAAGAGGATCTTCAAGGTGACCTCACAGAATTCTATAGAATTCTGGGCCTAAGCCATCTAATCCTGCCACTTTACCCAGCTTCAACTGGCCTATGGCATTCTCAATGTCTACTTTAGAGAAAGGAGCATCCAAATCTGCTCTTTTGTTCTGCAGTCAATTTTGGAATCTGCAATTCCTCAAAAAATCATTCCATCTCCATGAAAGAGCCCTCTCTTTAACCATAAAATGCTCATAAAGCAAGAGAAATCTCTGTGAAGGAAAGGCAGACATAGCCATTATTATCTTTGAAATATGATGCCTAGGTGTGCAATTTGAAGCTAAACATGATAACCGACTGGCTAAGTTACAGTATCTTAATAGATGACTATAGAATTTCAGAATGTGTTGGTCTTCCTTCTGATGAAAAAAATGATTAAAGGTTTTCTTAGTATTATCCAAAGCTCTTTAACATCAGAGGTCATAGATTTAATATGTTGTGCTTTCAATCGTTTTAACTGGGCAGTTAGTTTTAAGATCTCTCTATCCCTTTTCTTATCCTTAGATACAGAATATGCTATTTTCCCTCTCATTACTGCTTTATGGGCAAGCCAAAAAATTTCTAAAGAGAGTTCAGGATGTGAATTAAAGTCTTCATAATCTTGCCATTTCTGCTTCAAAAATTCACAAAATTCATCATAAAAATGAGAGGATTTCATGCGCTATTTAAAAGTTGAGGAATTTAAAAGCTTGGTCTTAAGAGTGAGCAAAATAGGTGCATGATGCAATAAAGACATGGTGCCCAGATCTGCTTTAATGACATTGGAAAAAGCATTAAAGGGTAAATTTTAAAAGAAGCGCGTGCACATGGACGCACTTATAAAATCTAATATCACGCGCACATGCGTGCCTGATTTTACACTGGTGCACATATATGCACACGGATGGCATGTAAGGGGGGGGGGGGGTGATTTTCTGAAAAAGCATACAGTGACACAGTTGGAACATCCCCAGGTCCCTCCCAGTCCACTATAATAAAGGAGCGGACTGGGAGGGAATTTCCCTAAACCCCTACCTAACCTTCCTCCCTTTTCCCGTCTCCTCTCCGACCCCTAAACCCTACATATCTACCCTCATTTTTTTGGTTCAAGAACTTACTTGCTCCTTCAGAGCAGTAGGAAGTTCCACTTGCCGGCCGGCTGCCAGCATGCGTTTCCCCGGGACAGATCCTAATGGCCGCTGTCCCAGCCTGCCCCACCCCTGCCAGAGCCCGGCACTTCCAAGCGTACCGGGAGCTACGCATGTGGCCAAGCCTTTTTCAAAATGTGCTCAGCCTGGCCAAATGCGTATCTCCCATTTTTTGCGCACATCGAGCTTTAAAAATCTACCTTTAAGTGAGAGAAAAACTAATCAGTTCTTGAATAGATATTGTGAGGTTTGGAATAAAAAGTAAAATTTAATTCATCAGGATGCAAAACTCGCCATATGTCTACCAGTTGCAATTCTTTCATAAGAAATTGTATCCCTTCTGAAAACTGTTAGCTCTATGTAATCTCGGGGGCTTGGCCACCTAATACAGCATTGAAATCTCCCCTACAAAAGTATACCCTGAAAATTGACTCAATTCAGTAAGTGTGAATAAAAATATAATTATAGATGTTTGGAGCACACACAGTGCAAAATACATATTTCTAATGATATAACATACCACTGACTATAACAAAATGCCCATCACTGTCAGTAACCAACTTCTCAATTTTGTAAAGCAGATCTCTGTGAAATAAAATGACCTTCCCTCACCCCCTGTTCTCTACTGGAATAGGAAGAAAATGCCACTTGACCAAGCCATTCTTGTTTAAATTTATTATGTTCCTTATCTGTTAGATGAGTTTTTTGTTAAAAAAAAACAAAACAACCCATAGCCTTTTTTTTCCCTAAAAAATGTTGAGTTTCTTATGTTTTATTTATTTATTTATTTATTTTTAATTTTTATATACCGATGTTCCTGTAAAGAATACATATCGCACCGGTTTACAAGGAACTGAACAGACACCTCCAGGGCGGAAATACATTAAAACAGTCGCCTCAAGGCAGAATACATTAACACAAGTATACAGGAAAACTATTAAAAGAGAACTTTCATAAACTCAATTAAATGTAACTGTGAGCCATAAATCAGGAACCATAAATCAGGAACATATGTACAGAGGTAGGTATATATATGTTTTATGGGGTAGGTATATATATGTTTTATGGGAAAGTGAACACCATCCATATTAAGAGAGAAAATCTTAAACTTTGTCATGCAGGTATTAGGGCTGTGCATCCGTTTTCCACGTATTTGTGATCCGCAACGTATTTTGTCCTATCTGTTAAATACGTGGGGAGGCGAAACGCATCGCGACCCCCCACGTATTTAACGGATTTCTGTTTTATTCGGCCACCTAATTAAAAATTTAAACAAACCCTCCTGAACCCCCCCAAGACTTACCAAAACTCCCTGGTGGTCCAGCGGGGGTACCTGTGACATAGTGAGGGCAAAGGCGATTGGCGCAATTTTGAGTCCTGGAATCGGACGGCCGGCGTGCAGGAGGTCGCTCCCGGACCCCCGCTGGACTTTTGGCAAGTTTTGTGGGGGTCAGGAGGCCCTCCCAAGCTGGCCAAAAGTCCCTGGGGGTCCAACGGGGGTCCCGGAGCGACCTCCTGCACGCCGGCCGTCCGATGCCAGGACTCAAAATGGCGCTGATAGCCTTTGCCCATACTATGTCACAGGGGCTACCGGTGCCATTGGTCAGCCCCTGTCACATGGTAGGAGCACAAGATGGCGCCGGTGACCATGTGACAGGGGCTGACCAATGGCACCGGTAGCCCCTGTGACACAGGCTATTTTCGCCATGATGAAACCGGCAAACGAAGGTGTTAGAGTGCAGGGGATGGCTTCTGGACTCCCCGCTGGACCACCAGGGAGTTTTGGTAAGTCTTGGGGGGGGGGGGGGTCAGGAGGGTGGGGGGTTGTAGTTAATTTTAATTTTAGCTGGGACACGAATATAACTCGCAGTATTAACGCATTGGGGCGCCATACGGCCGAATGCAACGCATTTGCTTCCCGACGAATCCAAATCACGAATACAACGTATGACGTCCCTCTGCACATCCCTAGCAGGTATAGAGAAATGATATATGCCTGAGATTTCCAATCAAATGGACCCCTCCACATCCCCCAATCTAAATGCAGTGACCCCATGTTCAATGTAAGACATTCTATAAATATGGCTGCTGCAGTGTACCATTCATTTCAATCAAACCACCACACAACAATTTTCTGCAAACAAGCACAGAAACACAGACATACAGCATCAACTTCATTCTTTCTACACATAATGAACCCACGTATAATAAAACATGCAAAACAAAATACTCCAAGGGACAGCATCCTCAGCCGATTCTTCCCCTCTCATTCTGACGATGCTCCCTCCTGGTTGTTTCTTCATAGCAATGATGCAGTAATTTGGGGCTCAATAAGATGATGTCCAAAACGTTCTGAGTGCAACTAGAAATAAAGTATGGAGGATAGTATCAACAGCACACTATCAAGCTTGACAAATAGCTGGGTCTCTTTGATTGTCCTTGATTGCATCTGTATTTGGACTGGTGCTTTTTAATATATATATATATATATATATATATATATATATATATACCGTTTGCACATCGTATCGGTTTACAAATAACTTGTAACTTTTCGGCAGTGCCTTTACATAGAACAATAACTATGAGTACAGGAACTAACAAACTAACAAGGAAACAGAGTAACTATTTACAAGATTCAATGGTATATTGTTCATAAACTGATTAGGGATATAGTCCAAAAACTGATTTATAACTGATTTGGAAAGGGTTACGATGAGTGAGGTAATCAAATTTGCAGATGATACAAAATTATTCAGAGTAGTTAAATCACAAGTGGATTGTGATAAACTACAGGAGGATCTTGCAATCCTGGAAGATTGGGCATCCATATGGCAGATGAAATATAATGTGGACAAGTGCAAGGTGTTGCATATAGGGAAAAATAACCCATGCTGTAGTTACACGATGTTAGATTCCATATTAGGAGTTACTACCCAGGAAAAAGATCTAGGCGTCATAGTGGATAACACATTGAAATCATCAGGTCAGTGTGCTATGGCAGTCATTAAAGCAAACAGAATTTTAGGAATTATTAGGAAGGGAATGGCAAATAAAACAGAGGATGTCATAATGCCTCTGTATTGCTCCATGGTTAGAATGCACCTTGAATACTCTGTGCAATTCTGGTTGTTGCATCTCAAAAAAGATATATGGTAGTTGCACTGCAGAAAGTACAGAGAAGGGCGAACAAAATGATAAAAGACATGGAATGACTCCCCTATGAGGAAAGGATAAAGATGTTAGGGCTGTTCAGCTTGGTAAAGAGATGGCTGAGGGGGGATATGATACAGATTTACAAAATCAGTACTTGAATGGGTAAATGTGAAATGGTTATTTACTCTTTTGGATAATATAAGAACTAGGGAGCACCCCTTGAAGTTAGCAAGTAGCACATTTAAAATGAATCGGAGAAAATTTTCACTCAGTTCACAATTAAGCTCTGGAATTCATTGTCAGAGGATGTGGTTAAGGTAGTTAGTGTAGCTGGATTTAAAAGTTCCTGGAGGAGAAGTCTATAAACTGCTATTAATTAATAGTTCCTGGAGGGGAAGTCCATAAACTGCTATCAATCAATAGGGAATATCCACTCCTTGTTGCCGGCATTAGTAGCATGGGATCTGTTTAATTTTTGGGTACTTTCCAGGTACTTGTGACTTGGATTGGCCACTGTTGGAGACAGGATACTGGGCTTGATGGACCCTTGGTCTGATCCAGTATGGCATATCTTATGTTCTTAAATTTGCCTTGAGAGACCTAACCATGTACTCAGAATTGCATGGTAAGCAGAAATGGTGCTGAAAACTAGGAAGAAAGAGAAAAAAGAAAAAAAAAAAGAAAAAACTTAGCTTAGGAAATAAGCTCCCGGTGCCATCTTGTGAATCAAAAGCTATCAGTACTGTTGACATGTAATAACTACTCTCAGGCCGATGCAATAAGACACATGCAAAAAAATGGATGCCCAAGTTGAGCGCCCATTTTCCGAACGAGCGCACAACTACATCTGCTGTGCGCCTGACGCAGCATTCAAATGAGCATAAAATCGGAACAGCTTAAAAAAAATGGCATGCTGATGGAGAAAGGAGTGTTTCTGGTTTTCAAAAGTTTATTGCATCAGGCGTACAGGCATGTAAATTGTGCATTCATTACAAAAGTGCACTTTTTTTCAGGTTAATTTGTTGAAAATGCATTTTGAAAACCATGCTTTCACCCTCCATGTATGTCGGGAGCCTGCAGGCAAAGCCTTAGTTTACTGCTTCTCTAGTTTTTCCTCATCAAGCAAGTAATATATAATTTTCTCTCCCTTGAAGATTTAGAGTAGTATCAAGGCTTGCTTTTGAGGATGCCAATTAAAATCCTGACCTTTTCCCTCACACTGTACATTTCCTTCAGACATTTTTAAATCTGCACTTATTAAAATAGTTACAAGAAAACAAAGTGGAGAAAAAAATGTACATCGACTAGACCAGGGAAACCGTAAAAGTGGTAAATATGATACTGATTTATCACAACATAGAGGACACATTTTTTTTTTTTTTTATGAGCCTTGATTGCAAGTAAACTTTACTCCACCTCTAGAGCTGGCATTAATTTCCCCAAGTTAAAAAAAATGTGCGTTGGGCACGCAGCCTTTGGGCCCACTTTCCTGCATCGGGCGGTATTAGCTAATGTCTTCTTTTACATAGAATTTAAATGCGATGGGCGCTCTTCGGTACACATTTGTTAGGACACGCGTCCTAGCCATGCTAATCTCCTTGCTCCATCAGATGCTATTATTGAGCGCGCAACCGCAAGTATAACCGTGTGCGAAGCTGGACGTACTTTATTGCATCGGCCTTTCAGTTCACCAGAGAAAGAAAAAACTGATGGGGAAAAAAAAAAAAAAGATGAATAAGACGTCAAACAGTGTCAGCAGTATCATACTTTTGTGGAAATTACAATAACTTTTCGGGGGAGGGGTAAGTACACCTGCCAAAAGTTTGCAGCATCTTCAAAGTTGCAATCATTTTTTAAAAAGAGAAACAAAACAGCTTGCAACTGAGCAAAAAGAAAAAAAAAACACAAAGTGAGTACCTGATTCAAGAATAGCTGAAGAACACAAAAATCAGGGTGTTGCGGTCTCCACCGCTTCCCCTCTATCTACTGTGCTCAGAGCTCACCTCCGATGGGGGGAATGCCGCTCCCGCGGCTCCGCTGGGCCTTCGGGGCGTCCGCCATTGCTGAGTCATCTCGCTGCTGCCACGCATGCGCGCGAGGACGCGCATTATGGGGCGGATTTTAAAAGGCGCGCGAATAGCCTACTTTTGTTTGCGCTCCAGGCGCAAACAAAAGTACGCTGGATTTTAGTAGATACGCGCGGAGCCGCGCGTATCCACTAAAATCCGGGATCGGCGCGCGCAAGGCTATGGATTTTGTATAGCCGGCGTGCGCCGAGCCGCGCAGCCTACCCCCGTTCCCTCCAAGGCCGCTCCGAAATCGGAGCGGCCTCGGAGGGACCTTTCCTTTGCCCTCCCCTCACCTTCCCCTCCCTTCCCCTACCTAACCCACCCGCCCGGCCCTGTCTAAACCCCCCCCTTACCTTTGTCGGGGGATTTACGCCTCCCTCTGGGAGGCGTAAATCCCCGCGCACCAGCGGGCCTCCTGCGCGCCGGGCCGCAACCTGGGGGCGGGTACGGAGGGCGCGGCCACGCCCCCGGACCGCCCCGGGCCGTAGCCACGCCCCCATACCCTCCCCCAAAACGCTGCCGACACGCCCCCAAAACGCCGCGACGACCGGGCCCGCCCCCGACACGCCCCCCTCGGAGAACCCCGGGACTTACGCGAGTCCCGGGGCTCTGCGCGTGCCGGGAGGCCTATGTAAAATAGGCTTCCCGGCGCGCAGGGCCCTGCTCGCGTAAATCCGCCCGGTTTTGGGCGGATTTACGCGAGCACGGCTCTGAAAATCCGCCCCTATGGACGCACGGTCACCGGAAGTCTGGCCCCGCCTGGGTTAACCGTGCCACGCCCCAAGCCTGATTTAACCGGCGTTCATCTGCCTTCTTATTGCCTTGCAACGAGGGTCACTACTGTTAGTAGTTCTTAGTTGCGCTTCTGCTGTTCTGCTTTCCGGTTTACCTCAGCTTGTTCCTGACTCCGTTCTGCCTGCCGCCTGCCACTGACCTCAGCTTGTTCCTGACTCCGTTCTGCCTACTGCCTGCCACTGACCTCAGCTTGTTCCTGACTCCGTTCTGCCTGCCGCCTGCCACTGACCTCAGCTTGTTCCTGACTCCGTTCTGCCTGCCGCCTGCCACTGACCTCAGCTTGTTCCTGACTCCGTTCTGCCTGCCGCCTGCCACCGACCTCAGCTTGTTCCTGACTCCGCTCTGCCTGCCGCCCGCCATTGACTTCAGCTGGTGCCCGACTCCGCTCCTGCTTGCCGCCAGCCTCCGACCTTTTGCCTGCATCTGAGACTGCTTCTACTGGCTGCTAGCCTGACTTGGGTTTGTCTCCGTTCTACTCACTGCCCAGTCCGGCTCTATTACATGCTACTGACTCCAGTCCAGCTCTCAGCTGGTCACAGTCTACGATACGCTACAGACTCTGTTCCTGTTACCTGTCTGTTCCGCTCCGCGGCTTACCACAGACCCCGGGCCTGCTCACTGACTGCTTTGTTCAGCAGGCTAGAGACTCTATCTGACTGCCCCGCTCTGCTGGGCCTTCCTGCTTCCTGGTTACTGACTCTGTGGATTACTCTTGCCCAGGCCTTTCCTATAGAGACTGTTACTGTGCTCCTAAGTCCCAAGGCTCCAGGACCCTACGGGCTCCTCCTGGGGGGTTCCTGGTTCCCGGGTGAAGACCTGTGCCTGTGGCTCCGCCTCCCGACCTACTCTGCCACCAGGGTAGGTCGGCTTAAGGGTTCACACCTGGACTGCAGCTTCCCAGACTGCAACACAGGGGCCATTTGTCATAGCAGAAATCACACCACAGACCACAGCTGTCATGGAACATGCTAAGTATAACACCAGAAACTCAAAGAGGGGGGAAAAAAAGAAAAAAAAAAAACCTACTGCAATGTTTCTGCTGAAGTGCGATTAAGGTAGTTTCTGCAAAAAAAAAAAAAAAGTATCTGTCTTTTGACTGTAGAAGCAGAGTCTTCCCTTCATGAGTATTTCTCAGTTTACTCACAAAAACAAAATTGGTCAACTGGTCATATAACTTGATCTTCTATAAACTCATATTTTATGAAAAAACTTTTAATGCAGACATTTATGTGGGACCAACAACCCTAAGCTCTTCAATTTTATAAAACAGCCAGCCAATTCAGGAGGAAAGTCCACTTTTCTTTATTTAATCCTATCTATATTTTATTTTGTATTTTTTCAAAAATCTTTAGAAATCACCAAAAACAGTCCCGCGCATTCATAGAACAAAATTCCTTTTCAAATGAGCATCAAAGTATTCTCGCACTTATCTTGTCATCAAATGTCCGATCCAACCCCGACACAATATCATGTTTCGAACTTCTGTCTGCCTCAGGGGGAAAAAAACAAATCCATTTGCTCACATTCTTATATTGTTTTGTTATTCATCCAGGACCAGTTCCATATCTTCACTCCAGTAAGGTCGGTCTTAAAATGCTGTCTGCAACACTGCTCCTTTTATATGTTATTTCAAACAAACATGGCCACAGGGAGAAAATCACCTGACCAGAAAAACCCTTATGTATCTAGGTAGTCTTGAACCAGGAACGACATCCCCTCCATTATTTGCTATTCCTATAGCTGGTAGTCTTCACTCAGGTAGTATAACAGACTCAACATCAGAAACTTAGCATGGCAGTGCTCCATTAGGTCCTCCCTACCGAGAGTACCAATTCATAATATCATGTGAATCACAAGGCAGTTCTCCATCAGGTCCTCAATCAGTTTAGCCAGGAATAAATGCATAAATTTGATTTCTGTGAAGCAGTTCAGTGCAGGCTGGGGGGAGCGCCTTACAGTTCTCAGACACTTTGATGGAATAGTCATGAAACAGCAGAATTTTCCCACCTCTATGCTGAAGATCACCTTTAGCTTTGCAAGGGTTAGCTTTCTCTGCATAATTCAGAACCCTGGCAATGACTGGCCTTGGCCTTGCTGAGTTTTCTGTGAAGCTGCTAACCAGTGCGCATGCTCTGCCACTATGGGCTCTGTCTCCAAAGATAGGCCTAAATGTTCAGGCTGCCAAATCTGCACCCATTAAAGGAGATCAGCTTCTTTCACTGTTTCGGGGAAGACCAATAATGCGGATGTTATTTCTTCTTCCACAATTCGCTTGGGCCTTGAACCTTTCCACAAGGGCTGCATTTTCTCTGTGTAACACTGCTATTTGTGTTTCCACATTCCCTACCACAATTTCTTGCACTGTTACTCGTTGATCCAAATCAGAGAGTTGCGCAGCCTGTCTATCAAATCCTGCTTTCATGTCATTCATTGACAATTGGAGCTTGCTCAATTTGCCCTCCAAAGCAGCGGAAACATTCTTGGAAATCTCCATAATCAGCTCAGCCTTCATGCCACCTAGTGTGCTCTTCGTTTCGGCCACCATCTTAGGTTCAGTAGATTTGCTCTTATCTCTGGTAGACCTTAGAGTTTTCACTGTCCTAATGTGCCAGGAAGAATCGGTACACTTACCTGACTGTAAATCTGATTCAGAAAAATAGTTACTCAACGTGATAAGAAAACTGTGGTGGACCCCCAAACATGTAGATGGTTATCAACCTCTGTGAATGAAGCTCTCTCAAGTGCGACCTCTCAGCTTACCTGCATTGCTGGCAGTCCCTATATGGATGCTTTATGTTAGTTTTAGAAATGTGTGGTATTTATGATTTCCTGTAAAATATGTGGGTTTTAAATTGTATATTGTTTATTATTGATTTGTGTTAATGAATTTGTAAACCCTTTAATATAATTTAATTCAGGAATTTGTATTCTGCCATTCTTAACGATAATGGAAAATTCATGGCAGATTAACAAATTCATTGTATCAAAATTTCATCTGTTCAATATATCAAAAAATTACCTTCATACTTATATTTTTATTTTATAATAAATGATTTGGACCTTCATACCACCCCGTGGTTTACAAGCTATGAATTTTGCTTGTATTTTTACCGCTCAGGGTCATCTTTAATCATTGGTCCTTTTAAAAAGCTTTTTTAAGTTTGCATTCTTTTTTTTATGAAAGATTTTTTTTACTTAAAAAATGCAAAAGTAATACTTCCTCTTTGTTGATTTGGGATCCAGAGTCCAGAATATTACTTTTGCACTTTTTAAGTAAAAAATCTTTCATAAAAAAAAGACTGCAAACTTAAAAAAGCTTTTTAAAAGGACCAATGATTAAAGATGACCCCGGGTGGTGAAAATACAAGCAAAATTCATAGCTTGTAAACCGCAGGGTGGTATGAAGGTCCAAAGCATTTATTATAAAATAAAAATATAAGTATGAAGGTAATTTTTTGATATATTGAACAGATGAAATTTTGATACGTGCTTCATATAATATTTGGTTCATTGATCAATGGAAAATTTGGTATATAAGATGAACAAATTCATACAATAATATAAGCAATATTCATAATACAACAGTTATAAAATCGTATTGGATACAAATCCACTGCAAATTCTTATTCCAAAATAAAGCAAACAATAAAATGATCTTGAAATCTCATACCATATAAATCTATAACAAGGCCAAAAAAATGACAAATACATCATACATACTACCCATACCATACAGTGAATATAATTACTAAAATAAATAATGGCTAAAGACACTGTGATCAGTCCAAATAAAGGATGTGATCACTGAAATAATAGACAAAAAAATACAATGGCCAGTTCATATAATGGACATATCCATTGGAAAAATCTGCATAGTTAAAATAAACCCAACTGCAGTAATCTATTAAAAGTAGCAACGTACCAAATAAATGACCAACATAAAGCATCCTCCATGCCTTCTATCCTAATTTATAGTATATCAAATTATTCTGATATGTTTAATGAGAAGGAGGTGGTCATCTTCCCCAAAATGGGCAATCATTCAAATTGTTTTTGGAGCCAAGTTTTGAGGAGCTGGTGAAAAAAAGTCTATATGTTTCCAGGTTTCCAGTACCCATTAGCAGTATACTCCCAACATGGGGTGCCACCCCTGGAAAAGGCCCTTTGCTTGGTTCAATTTAATCTAAGATCCTTAATCTTAGCTCTTGGCTTGATCTTATTTGGCAAATACCATGTCATTTTATCAGCCAGGTAGAAGCCCCCAATCCTTGCGAACTCTAAACTCTGAATAATAATTTTGAACTTAACTCTTAACTGTTATAGTGGTCAGTGTGGTGTTGGTAGTAAATGTGTCATCCTATCCCAGAAACTGCGACCCATCTCTACCCTACCTGCAGAGGTCTGAATGATTTGCAGTGTAGCAATGGTTCTAACTGGCAACCCATAATAAACTGAATTCCAATAATCCAGATGTGTGAACACAGAGGCATACGTTGCTATCTTAAAATCTATGGAATGGAGATGGGGTGCAACTACTTCATCTCAGTTTCAAAAATGGCTCTCTTAAAAACAGATTATCTGCAATTCTGAATTTAGCACTGAATTAAGGAGCACACCAAGGCTCTTCATATGTCTGTAACTGGGTGCAGATCGAACACAGCAAATGATTTCGCAGATCCAGAGAATGTAATCCATCCATAAAAACCTCTGTTTTACAGGGGTTTAAGTTTAATCCATTCGACTCCATCCAGCACCTCACTTTAGGGCTACATCAATTACACATTGGCTGTGTCACTTCCCATGAGCTATCCAAAAGCAAAAGAACATTATATATATATATATATATATATATACACACACACACACATTTTCAACCTGAAGCTTCTGATAATAGCTCTGAGCAGCTTAAGCTATACATTGATCAGCGCAGGTCTAGGTTAAGAAAATTGGGAATTTAACCACATTCTTTCCTGCCTTTCGGACAGAAATGATGAAAACTATTACAACAGGGCTTCCCAAACCTGTCCTGGGGACCTCACAGCCAATTGGATTTTCTGGATATCCACAATGAATATGCATGATACATTTGCATATTCCATGCCTCCGTGATATGCAAATATCTCATGCATATTCATTGTGGATATCTTGAAACCCCAGCAAGTTTTGGAAGCCCTACATTAAAGCCAATGTCCTTAATCCCCATTTTAAATAATCTCCCAGGAAGAATTACAAGATTTACTGTGTCAAATGTGGCTGTGAAGTCAAGGGGTATCAGAAAACTCAATCCCTCAACAGCCGTATGCCATCTATTAGAGTAAGTAACACGGTGTAAGTTTTGAGCAGATCGCTGGAAAAACAGTATCAAAACTGAAATAAGTTTTTCATTGACAGGATTTTCCACTGGTTTCGTGACTGCAGAGGTTCAATGCTGCCACCCTGTGGACTAAGTGAAGTTAAGCAACATTATACTGGGATTGCTCTGCACCTGTCCAGGCAGGTAGAGTAACCCTCGAAACAAAGCAGCAGTCAGTGACAGAGCTGATCAAATGGCCTATTACTAAACACTTTTTAGCATATAATACATCCCTAGATTTCCATTCCTCACACCGCTTGAAGCTAGTAGCCCTTTGGCCTGGAACTAGAATGGAGTTTTTGCCTTTGTATGGCAGGATTGCTGTAATTTCTGCTTCACAAAGAACATGAACAGGCCCAGCCTAGGGATCTGCATTACATCCCTGCTGTCGGTTTTACCAGGAGGCATCAATGTCTTCTGTCTCCTATCTGGCAGCTCTGCTCGCAGACTCAGAAACCCAAGGAGCTCCTTTTTCAGCCTCGACATCCCTCTCTTCCAAGAAATGCCTTTCCTGAGGATAAACCCTTCAATTGCCTGAGAAGGGGGGTAACCTATTGGGAAGTTTATCTTTTATCCTCTGAGATTTCTTTGTAATGTCTTGGGAGAGTTATTATGCATTGCTGAAGACACAAAAGAAGGTATTAAAAGAGGGGGCCCTGTGTCTATCCATCTGCATTCTCACTGGGTGTGCACTCACATCCATGCCTTAAGTTTGTTGGCAGCTGAGGAACAGCACAGGCAGACAGGATTTGCACATGGAAGCACATCCATCTGTGTGTAAGTCTGCTGACAGACTGCAGGAGCCACCCAGAAATAATGGCACTCAAGCACAGTTTTGCTGACAAAAGAATACATAGAGGCACCCTACAAATATCAACAAGGAGTACACTCTCCCCCTCCTGTTGTTTATTCCTGGACTCTAAAATCTATTTCTCACTAGTACACACAGTTCGAAGAGCAGGAGGCACCAGTGGGGGTGTCTGCCCAATAGCTTGGTGGCAGGTCTGCCACATGGGAGTTCAAGTCCTGCCCCTGATCTTGAGGCCAGCCGGCGCTAGGGATGTTATAGAGGCAGCAGTGTATGAATGCTCAGGGTAAGGCTAATTCAATTCCAGACACGGAGCTCTCAATAGCAGAGGAATGCTTGGACACTGTTGTTGTCAGAGTCAGGGTGTAATGAGTCCCATGAGAAAGAGAAAATATGATGAGGCACTCAACTACCTGAAAAGGTATGAATAATGTACAAGAGGAAGGTCTAGAACAAGGTGACCTACTGTAAGGTAGACTCGGGAGTAACAAAACTAAGTATTCCTATGCAGAAAGGGTGATCACTGCATAGAACAGCTTGGTACGGGAGGCAAAATCAGAATTCAAGAATGGATAAGCAGAGGATCCTTGGTAGGAGGAAGGGAAATCAAAGCCCAAGATTGGGTAGATTCTGAAGCCTTGCAACTGAGAGGGAAAAATCAGCCTGAGAGATGGGCATTTTGATCTTCTCATTTCTATTCCCAGCCCCCAAGAGGCATTCTCAGTCACCACACAATGGTGCCACCTAGTGATCAGAATAAAGGTGCACACCTCTGAGGCTCTGGAGTGTGCCATGATCTCTGGCCCATGACAGGCCTGATGCTGCAGGCTCTGGGCTTAGTGGAAGGAGAAAGTGGGGAGCTGAACCGGGAGGGGGAGAGGGGAATCCAATGCCATAGACAAATAGAATCAAGTGCTGATTGAACTGGAAGTCCAAAGGCACAAGAGGAAAATGCCAGGCCAACTTCCCACTCCCAAAAGATTTTGGTCATACACCTATCAATTTGTTACTTTTTGATTTGGAGTTATGCTTTCCCCACCAAACCTCAGCAGCCTAATATTTATATGTGCCAGAAACATACTATAATATCCCATTTATAAACTGTAAAATGTTCATTTCCCCTCTCCCCGGGGCATTTTTACTGCTGTGCCCCAAAGTTTATTTAGCTTTGGCGGCTGGGCTGGAAGAGCACGGACTGCTCAGCCAGTCCTTCTGATGTCCTAGCAGGTTTGTATTTATCAGCAGAGCTCTGCTTGGTTCGGTCCCAGCAGCAGGTTTCCATAACACAGGCAAAGTGTAATAATCCCCCAGGCCTACCAGTCTCCTAGGGATGTCAACAGTCATAACCCCGGCACCTGTTAAAGGGACAGGAAAAGAACCACAGGGCACACACCAGGACCCCCAGCAGGAAAGCTCCCTGCCCTCTTTGGGCTGAGCCAGCAAGAACGCCGTTAGCATCATAAGACTTATCTAGTTCTGATTTTGCAGCCCCCTGCTTTATTTTTTTAAATCATGCAGCTTTAGCAGAAGGGAGGTTAAAAAAAAAAAATCACAGCATGCCTTGGTATGGAAGATTAAAAGGAAAAAAGAGACTCCAGGACTGGAATATGTCCCCGTTATAGCAGTCTGTTCATTGCAGCTCCATTGTTCAGACTGCATCGGCTTCACATGTGATCTTTTAGGTCACTGGAGGGGTAGGGGGTAGCGGCAGCCAGGTGAAGAGACAGAATATTTCAGACATCCGAGTTGGCATTATCCAAGTTGAGTTAATACCTATCCAGAGGGCACTCCTAAGGTGCACCCACCGTTTGGGGGGGTAAAGAAGGTGAGAATTCACACTTGAGCTTTTTCAGTAGCTTGACCACCTTACCTGTTGTATCAGAATGGAACTTACCTATAAGGCCTTTTGAACAAAAAATTGTTAAGACCATGGTTATGCCCAAGCCAACATCTGGAACAGGTCATAGGCTGAGAAGGCTGGCTAGAGGCATTTGTGGTTTGGTTCACAATGGATGAGGGAATAGTGATAGGGGAAAGGGTTTTTACCATTTTGTTGTTTCTTTTAATGATGGTGTAGAGGTCTTAGGGCCCACTACTGCAGTATACACAAAACGAGTTGAGTGGAATTAAATAGAAGCCATAAAATGTTTATGAGGTGACTAATAACTTGCCCTCAGCAAGTAAAGCATGGTTTGTCCTCCATGTGCTCTGGCTCATACGATATGGATAGACTGGCCCCACCTCAGCCCTACCAGAGTGGCACTCCTTACAAGAGTTTTTCTGAACCAGGCAAGCAAGTTTGCTTACCGTAAACTGTGTTTTCCATGGATAGGAGCATGAATTAGCCATGACTTTGGAGAACATCCTCCAGGCCTCCAAGTAGCAGAGCTTTCTCAAAGCCCACATAGTGCTCTATGTGCCTGTGTGGGAGTATCACACATGTGACTCAGTCTGTTATCCAAGTTCTGGCTGGAGGTCGTTAGGAGACTGGCCAGGGAGGCGGGCGGGAATTACATGGCTAACTCATCCTGCTATCCACAGAAAACACCATTTATAGTAAGCAAACTTGCTCTTTTCCGCAGATAAGCATGCTGAATTAGCCATGACCTTGGGGAGTCCCAAGCTAAAAGGTTGGAGTGTCGGCACCCCCTGGGGGGCAGTGTACCGCCTCTTCCAGTTTCCAATGACTCGATCAACCTAACCCGTAATCATGGACTGTCTCTCACTTGTCCTTGACAGAGGATGGGTCGATCCTCTCTACCCTCTGCGGCCACCTACCTATCAGCAGCGGTGTAATACGTAAGGCATGCAACAACGGTCGCATGACAGCTCACGAATGTCCATTACGAGCGCAACCCTTGTGGTGCAATGGATGCTGCAATTGCTCTGGCTTGGTGGCTCGGCGCAGCACCAGAATGCTTTGTTTGCTGGAGCAAGACAGGATGCACTAGGACCCGGAGCACGAGCATTTCCTCTTGAAGGACACCCCTGTTGGGAGTGCTAGACTCCGAGTGTACACAGCGGTCACAGTAGGTTGGGTTGATTTGGGGTCCAACGTGTGAAGTCGCCTTCTGCGTCTACCTTAAATGGCTCCAGGAGACTGTTGGCACAGTTACCACCTGCGTAAGACGGAGAGCTGAGATAACCCTAGGAAGAGCAAGGACTCGTTCATAGCACTGCCCTGTTGCAGCAAGATTCGAGGTACAATGAAGCAGTGAATAAGCACCCGTCGTTCACTGACCCTCTTTCATGAACTGAGAGGGACCAAGGCAGACTTCCCCCTGGCACGATGTCCCTGGTGACAGCTGTCCCACAATGCATATTTATTTATTTTTGATTTTTATATACCAGTGTTCCTTTTTACATACAAATCACATCAGTTTACATTGAAACATTAAAACAGTGAACTAAGAAATCGCCCGGGGGCGGTACAGGGTACATAGAACAAGGGGTACAAGAAACATATAGCAGAAACCTGGATCAAGTAGGCTCGAGTTTCATGGGACCACTCTATTTGATTGCTGGCATAGCCGGAAAATCCTTCGGTAATCTGGAAGTCAATGCTAGGTACGACACCAGGGAGTCATCCTGGGGAGATGATAGGGTGCAATGGTGCTGACATGCCCTGTCTGATGCTGTTGCCCTTCTTGCTCGGCTTGGGGGAGAAAATCTTCCACGCGCTTCTTGAGTAGCAGAGAAGGTTCGATCCATGTTCTCCAGTCCACCTTGCGTGCTTGGCGCAATTACCATGGTAGTCCTTCCAGGCAGAGTATTTACTGGAAGACCCCCCTGCGCCGTGCTTCCGGATCAGTAGGTTCAGGTATGTTGGTGTGTCCTTCAACCTCCCCAATGTTGGATGCCAGCAGGAGCACATCGGGTGGAGGAAGGATCACCCTTCCTGACAGCAGGTCTCATGTATGTCCATAAGCGTTAGCTTCCCAATGGGTGCACGAACCAGGCAAATGTCCCACGGTCTCCATGGACCCTCGATGTCCTGAGTGAGATACCGATCCCATTCGAGCTTCGTCTGAGTGGTCCTCATATGCGGGATATGAGGAAATTATACGGTAGTCTCTTCATCTTTGGGAAGAGGGAAGCATCTTGTACTTGGTGAAGCTTGTGTGGGCAGAAGGGGGAGCCTGGATTCCCTAATGCTTTTGGTGACTAAGGTTTACTAGGGCGGTCCCTCACCTGACGAGGTAACCTGCCACTGTGTGGCTAGATTCCCATTCTCAGGAGTAAGGTGTCACTGCATCAGTCTACTGTGGAATCCCTGCACAGGCAGTGGCTATTCAGAGTGTGAGGCCTTGGCTCCTGTCTACTGCCAGGCTAGTCCCGCTTCTCGGTGGCCGTCTGTGGAGTCTATCCTCCTCCATCTGTAAAGGGGGGTCGTCCTCTGGCCACCCATGCGGGCCATGATTACCATTCCTCACCAGAATCGCTTGGGTTTGAATCTGATGTGTATGGGTACCCCCGTCTTCACTGGAGGCGTGGTACATCCGTTGATATATGGCCCTCTTTTAGACTGCCGTGGAGGGCGACTAACACCAGAGTTGCCACCTCTTACACTCATCATATGTTGATCTGGCCTGGTAAGGGGGACAGGCCTTGCATCCCCGTATTGTCCACCTCGATTAGCAGGTTATGTATAAATCGCATGGCTGATGCTGCTATAGTTTTCTGACTGGTTGACATTTGCTGGCTGGGCACTGCGCCCTGCCACTAATCCAGCCACAGAACATGTTCCTTGGATTTGGGTAGTCACATTTTGTTTTCCTTTATGCAGACTATTGCCCTGGGCAACCAAAGAAATTTGCCGAATTTGGCACTTCATTTTCCTGATCTGTAAGACATTGTTACAGCCTTAAGTCATCCCTTTCTCCTATGAGTTGAAGGGTTTGGGCCCCATGTGACTGATAGAGAGGCCAGCTTCCTCAGCACTGTGGCAGGATCACTGGCGCCCCAATTGCAACTAACACTGCTTCGTCGATATCCGAAGCAGTCATAGTATGCCATGAACCTCCACCCTAGGTCAGGCAAACAATCAACATGACCAATGCGCTGGACAGGAGAAACATTCTTCCTTCTTAGGCAAGAGGATGGTTCAACCCCATGCGTGTAAGCAGGATGGACTGACAGCCTCACCACTGTCATCCTGATCAGAGGGGTGTTCGGTCAGAAAGTTTTGAGCATAGGCTCACACGGGAAGAGTTTCTTGAAGGGGCCTATCTCGGAAGTGCTAGAGTCATCTCACAGACTGGCAATGCTCTCCTCCGCTGAGGCCTAACAAAGTAAGTCCACGAACACCTGCTGCCCAGCCTCGCCAATCTTTATGTTGGAGAAACGTCTCCACAGGTCAGCATACTTCCAGCATTGACTGTGCACGTCAATGCATCGGCCAACTCTCCCCTGCACCTCAATCAGTTCGTGATAACTCTGTCGGGTTTGGCGAAAAGCACTTCGATGCATCGAGTGGCTGGACATTCCATGATGCTCCACTCTGAACCGGCATGGGGTGTTTAACAGAGTCCCCGGCTCACCATAACGCTTGCCAAAGAGGCCCTCTCTGTCCTCACTCTCGAGGAAGTCCCATCTGAGTCCCGGAGCGGACTCGACGACACCTGGTCTGGACACAAGCAGCACAGACCCAGCTTCCACCATCTGTTGTGAATCTTCCTCCAAACAGCAAACAAAGGTAACTAAATTAACAACAAAAATAAAGCAATAGAGAAAGAGCTCCGTGTGCACCCAGCAGTGCAGAAAGAACAAGACTGAGGCAAGATGGGAGTCACATGGGAGATACTCCCACACGGGCACAGAGCACAGCAATGTGTGCTTTGAGAAAGCTCCGCCACCTAGAGGACATTCCCCAAAGTCATGGCTAATTCAGCCTGCTCATCTGTGGAAAATGATGAATAAGAGGGGGAAACAAGAGCTCCTACAATACCTCAGCCAACAAAACAATCCATCTCCAGGACCCAATTATTCAGTGACGGTTTAATTTCTCTTCCCCTAACACAAGCACAATGTTTGGGGCAGAATTAGTACCTACACTATAGCCAGCACTATCCTATCTCTCTCTCTCTCTCTCTCTATATATATCTATCTATCACACTAGCCAAAACGTACAGAAATCAACAAAAATGATAAGGGGAATGGTACAGCTGCCTATGAGGAAAGGCTAAGGAAGTTAGGGCTGTTCAGTTTGGAGAGGAGTCAACTGAGTGGGGGGGGGGGGGGGGGGGGGGGGTATGAGCTCTACAAAGTCATGAAAGGACCTGAACAAGTTAATCAGACAGCATAGAATAGGATATGTCTGGGTGCATAATTACACACAGAGAGCACATATCCTGGATGACAGCCTTATGGGGCCCAAACGTCAGCACATCTCAACTGTGTTCATTGCTACAGCATCTGCCCAGAATCACACTGGGGTTATGCCCACCTCCATTTCAGGCTTCTGCAGCCCTGGCTTAGTTAAACAAGTTCAACTCAACTGGAACATTTTGAGATGCTCTGTATACACATGAGCCAAACAGCTGTGAGCGAGTCTGCATTCCTACTGCCAATTTAGTACTTCAGGAACCACCAAGTGCCTGAGCTCCATTTCTCAGCTCCAACTCCTGTTTCAATGCTGGAAAACCTCAGAACTTCCAGTGACACCTAGTGGCAAGGCAAAGAGCTGCTCTGTAAACAGTTAAAAGGAACTGCATATTGGAGCTTGCAGGAAGTACTTGTCTCATATATAGCAGGGGATATTACAAGAGTAAGAGAAGCTTTGAATAAAAGATCCCCAACATGAAGGTGTATAGCAAGAGGGATGAGGGTTTCCTCATGAGAGGAACAGCAGCAGCTGTAAGAAGGGACTCCATCATAAGCTTCAGAAGGGAAGGAGAGGCTGAATCAAAGGCTCAATGATAAGTTTGACAAGTAGAAAGATAAGACCCCATACACAAAAGCTGCTTGAGAGTCAATGGAAAGTTTGTGAAGGAGGAAAAAAATAAAAGCATCTGTAGCCAGGCCTGGCCCTGTGGCTCAGGGTTCCAAGGTTTGATCCTCTTGACCACTGAGGTTATTGGGTCTGGGCACCCCAGAGAAGTGGTGCGCTCTAGCAGCTCCGGCTAGCCAACAAATTGAAGCTCAGAGGAGGTGCTCCTCCAGGCCTTCCTTAAGTCAACAAAATTCAGCTTGGTGGGGGATGTAGTCTCTGGACTGGTTGGGGAAGAAGATGGCAGATGCCACCAAGAAAATACCACCTGTAGTAAATACATACGTACATACACAAATAGTGTGTACTCCTGGCCTCTTAGGACAGGACTTTCTAAATCAGTTTTGGTTACCCCCTAGAGCAGGGGTGGGCAATTCTAGTCCTCGAGGGCCACAAACCTGTCGAGGTTTTAGGATATCCTAATGAATATGCATGACAGATTTGCATACAACTGAGGCAGAGTGCATGCAAATCTCTTTCATGCATATTCATTAGGGATATCCTGAAAACCAGACTGGTTTGTGGCCCTCGAGGACCGGAACTGCCCACCCCTGCCCTAGAGCCTGTTGGGTTTTCAGCATATCTACAATGAACATTCATGAGATACATTCACATATAGTGGGTCTACAGTGTATGCAAAAATCTCATGCATACTCAGTGCCAATACTCTGAAATCTCAGCTGGCTGTAGGATTACAGGACAGGTTTGAGAAAACCTGGTTTAGGATCTAGTACTCCTTCCCTGTCACAGATAAAAGCAATAAAAGTCTGCACTACAGGGGGCTTTATTACAGTATTTAATCATCTTCCCTTCTGGACAGGTTCTGAATCATAGGGCTTGAATCCCTTGCAATGATAGAACAATGGTCATCGGGTGCACAGGCGAAGGTTGGCAGCAGTCCCTTACATGGCAAAGAGGATGAGGAAGGCGACCATCAAGCAGAAAAGGCCCATGGCTTCTGAAAGCGCAAAGCCCAGGATGGCATAGGAGAAGAGCTGCTGTTTCAGTGATGGGTTCCTGAGGGAGGTAAAAAAAAAAAAAAAGTGCATCAGTCAACTATTTAGAAAGATTTTTAGTCCACATTCATACATATTATACTCAAGGGGAGAGCACCCATTACATACTACTAAGGGAAGCCACAGCTTCCGACCAAGTATTAAATAATTATGAAGGGCAGACAGAGCAGATGTTCATAAGAGACCCATGCACACAAAGCATAAATACAGCACAGATAAGCTGAAGAGCACATCTTCATCAGAGCCCCATGCAGGTGTCCCAAATGCCAAGAATATCCATACTGACACCTAATGCCTGAAATGGGGCAGTCCAGAGTTCTATACCAGCATTTAACCCCCACCCCCTTTAGGTAATGAAGAGAAGAATCTGCAACTGGTGAAGCATTCTCACTGGCTGTCAAAGAAAAAATTCTGCAGCTGCCTTGGGCTCTGCAAATCTAATATATCTCTTTTCATCCCTCCTCACCACCAGGCTGCTGCAAAAGGCCCCAAAGTAGTAAGGTGCACTCAGCTGTGCCAAGGTTAGGATGTGCTTTTGTGCACATTTTTGTGTATACAATGTTACTTCCAAATTAACAAGGCTTTTAGCACACAAAAAATAGTGTACACAAATGAGAGTAAAACTGTGCACACAAATTAGCAAATCCCAAGTTAATCAAGGCATTATTTATTACTCCACAATAAAAATGCATAGGTTTAACTTGTGTTTTCTTACCACTGGAAGTTTAATTCCTGATCAGAGGTGAAAAAGTTTCTGGGGTTAGTGTTAGTCTGTGGGCTAAACACGGAGTTTATGCAGAGGTCTTGTACTGGGCATTTCTTGCACATAATATGATTCATACACAATTCATATTTTCTGCACACTGAACTTGAATTAGAAAGTGCATTGTATGCAGAACAGATGTGCACAAATTTTGTGCACAAAAGTTGTGCTCCTAACATGTCATGTTCTTAGCTTTCAGGAGCACAACATTTTGTGCACATCTGTTCTGCACACAATGCACATACAAGGAAATTAGGTTCTTACCTGCTAATTTTTGTTCCTGAATACTATAGATCAATCCAGACAATTGGGTTTTGCATCCCTACCTGCAGATGGAGACAGAAGAAATGCTTTACTGAGCCTGTAGTACTTAGTGTGCCACTTGTAATCCCTCAGAATAACCTGTATCCAAGCCACGATGAGTAAAATTCTGTCTATGACCCTCTATGTTAGCAGGGGATAAGTAAAGTCTTAGAACCGGACCCATTATCCAACATGGAGTTTGAAAACACAACTAATGCCTTCAATGAACTAACATATCTGCACAGATTATCCAAACTTAATAAAAACAGAGAAAAAAAAATGAGTGGTCTTTCCATAGAGGGTGGGACTCTGGATTGATCTGTGGTATTCCAGAAAGGAAAATTAGCAAGTAAGAACCAATTTTCCTCTCGTTCATATCCAGATAACTGGGATGTACCCAAGCTCCCCCACACTGGGTGGGACCCTGAAAGACCCACTTGCAACACACACTCGCCAAACCCCATCTCGTGGTGCCTGCACATCCAGATGGTAAAGTCTCGCAAAAGTGTGCAAGGTTGACCAAATTTCCGCCCCACAAATTTGTGGGGATATCAGTTGACACTCTGCTCAGGACGCTGCCTGCACTCTGAATGCAATGGGATCGTAGTCCCTCAGGAACTGAATGCCCTTGCAGACATAAGCCGACACAATGGCCTCCTTGAGCTCTCACAATGGTCTTAGACGCTTTATTTCCTTTCTTTGCTCCAGCAAAGAGAATAAAGATGATCAGAAGCTATTAGTCATCTTCAAATAGCACAACCACCCCAATCCAACAAGTGCAATTCCTTTGTTTGCAGATCCAAATCCAGGCCCCTGAAGGAGGGAAGTTCCATCTAAGATGAAAAGCAAGAAGCAAGGTACGGTGTGAAACATCCCATCCTCAAACTGAAGGAAAGAGTCCTGATATGACAAGGCCTAAAGTTCTGAAATCCATCTAGCCGAACCGACCGCCACCAGAAAAACCACCTTCAACATTGCCTCTCAAGGTCTGAAACGCTGGACCACAAAGGACCTTCAACACCAAATTCAGATCCCATGAAGGAACAATCCACCTTATTGGAGGGCGCAAATGCTTTACCCCACCATAGAAACAAAATCACATCTGGATAGGAAGTTGAGGCATAGGGCTGCTACCTGGACCTTTAAGGAATTGAATGCAAGCCCCTTCGTTAAGCCATTCTGCAAAAAAGCTGAGATGCAAGATACTGAAGCCTACAGCAGAATCACAGCTTCTGCAAGGCATTATGCCTCAAACGCTTTCCACACCCAGATATAAGCCAATGAAGTGGACGGCCTCCTAGTCTTTCAAGTGCAAATGGTGCCTCAAAAGCCAGGCCACGAGTCAGAAGGTCCCAATCCAAGAAAATGGAACCTTGATGGAGCACTCTGGGCAGATGTCCCAACCTTAGCAGCCCGTCTGCTGCTAGATTTATTAGGTCTGCAAACCACAGTCAATGCAGCCATACTAAGATCACTTCCGCTAGGTGACTCTAGATGCTTAGGAGCATTCTTAAGAGGCCAGGGCGGAAAAGCATACAGCAGAATCCCTAGTGGCCAATGAAGAACCAAGGCACTAAGACTCTCCTGCCTTTGACTAAAGAAGTACTGGACTTTGGCATTTCATCTCGATGCCATCAAATCCAATTGAGGAACTTCCCCATCTGGCATGAATAAAAGCCATCGCCTCTTCCGCCAGCTCCCATTCTTCTCGGTCCAAGGTTTGCCTGCTGAGAAAATCTACTTGGACATTTTCCACTCTGGCCACGAGAAACATTGCCAGAGTTTAAGGGCTGCTCACCGAACAGACAGTGAGCCTCCCTGGACTCCAGACTCAAAGTTCCTCCTTGTTGATTGACATAAGCCACTATTGTGGCTTATGTCAATCAGTGTCCGACAGGACTCGCACTGAACGATTCCTCAATAGTGAAAGAAAAACACATCAAAGTCTTGAGCACCGCTCTCTTTTCCAAATGATTTATTTTATTTATTTATATTCTGGCTTTTCGGCACTTCAAAGCAGATTATATTCAGGTATGACAGATTGTAGGGAAATACTTAAGTTTGTACCCGAGGGAACAGAGGGTAAAGTGATTTGCCCAAGGTCACAAGGAGCAATTCATATAAGGCCTTCGTAATGTAGGCTTTGCCTGCCTCCAAGCACCACTCCTGCTTGGCAAAACCTGGAGACGAGAATGCTAAATGCCACTTTATTGGATGCTGCTGAACCCAGTGCAAACAGGCACTGCTGCAAATTGCTATGCAAATGCCCAGCACTGAGACCTCAGAGATCCGCTTGAGATGAATCTCCGTCTGGACCTGCGCATCTTTTAAGCTGCTGCCCTACTCCCAGTATAGTGGTTCTCTTAGTCACAGCCAAGACAGATGCTCCCACCTTCAGCAGCTGTAGCAGTTTCAGTGCATCTTCCATCATGGGAGATAGTTTTGCCATAGCTCTCCCTACCTTAAGTCCAGCTTCCATACCACCGGCTTTTTAACAGACTTCTGGAAGGAAAAAGCCTTTGCTGGCCCTCGAAGCCCATCCATAACCAGATTTACTCCCTCAAAATCCAACTCCTCCTGAAGTACCTTTATTCCCAGCTCCTTTAGAGCCTGAGGGATGAAAGGAAACAGCCCCTGACTTCTAAAGAGTAACCACCTTAGGGGAGTCTCCCTCCGCTCTGGCACCTGCTCAAGGTTCGAGGACACTGCATGAGCATTGGAGTTCTTGCGGGTGGATCGCATTCTGAAAGCTCAGACCCCTCTGATGTACTAAGTGGCCTTCTTGCCAGAACTGCCCTATGCCTGGGCACCGTTTTGCCCTCCTGAGGATTCTCCACCTTAACCTCTCCGAGGGGGACCTATGGGAGTGAACGCTTTTGCCGTGCCTCTATTTTCCAAAAAGGCTTTGTGGAGCAAAAGCATAAAGCCCATGGATAAAGCTTCTGCAGCCTCAGAATCTCTCTCAGAACGGTCTCCACGCCAGAGTCCTCGTTCAACTGCTCGGCGTCAGGAAGGCAGGGGGCAAAGCCGGAGGAGATCCTTCATCCTCCCTGATCTACCTTGCTCTCCCCTGCACATGCCTCCAAAATGGTCACCATTCCAACACTGACCTGAAAGGCTAAACCTATTGCTACTGCTGAACAAGTCACTGGCCTGCCTTCCCTGGCGGGAGTACCAGCACCGTGAGCTGCGCTCTCCACCTGACTCGCAGTTTCGGCACAGCTCCACCACGGACAAGAGCAACCACTGCTCTCCCCAGGCACAGCAGCGGTTCCCGCGCTCAGAGGCTGCCATTATATATATGCACGCGGCACAAAATCTTCCCCGCTGTTCTGAGCTTGTCACCCATGTGGCTCCTTCATCCGTGCAGCCACAGCCACATGACTCCCCCACTAATGCTCTGAGCCAAAGGGGCTGGCCTCCCGATGCCGCCCCGAAGTCCCCCGGACATGCCAAATCACAGCTCCTGCACCTCCCATGCTCTCCTGAGTGGAAGGGACTGGGGCCCTTATTTCTTTTTTTTCCACACAGCACAGCAATTGCCCAAGGCAAAGAACACAGCCCCCCCCAAAGGTAAGAATAAAATGAGTACTTCCCTGTGCTGGTCTTCAGTGAGCCTTTGGGAGGAAGGAAACTGGACCACGCGCTTCAGCCACCCACCAACTCCAGACCGAGACATCCAGGGCTACCAACCCCCTTGCTCACACTACCCCTCCCCAAGGGGATGGACCCTCTCAGGTCCTAACATCTCTGCGAACAATTTGAAATTCTTTTGTTTCTGGTTTTTCTTTTTTTTTCCCCCCCCATCAACTCTCAGACTGCAGGAGTTTTACATCTCTACCATCTAACTGGAGACAAATACAGAGGGACTTGCAGGTGGCACACTGCCTACGGTAAGAATACAGGTTCAGTAAAGCTTTTCTTCTCTGTCTCCATTTGCCGTTAGGAATGCAAAACCCAGCTGTCCGCCATGATCTGGATGTGGACAGGAAACCTGATTTGCACAGATTAGCATGCACAAAGTGTGTGAACATATTGACAAGCTTTAAACTCCAGATGCATTAGTACACCATTAGTTTACTGCATGAGCTTATTCATGCAAAAAATAAATAAAAAAAACATGCATTGAAATTCAGTGTACATTTTTTATTCTTATCTTATTACATCAGGGCTAGAAAGAGAGAGCAGTGCAAGGGTTATTCTCAACCACTAATCCTCTCCCCCCCCCCCACACACAATGTGTTTCCTTTTTAAACAAGAAGCCCGCAGGTGAGGAGGGAGAAGCCATGGCAATCAGGAGCTCCTGGTCTCTTCCTGTCCTCTTAACATCCTAACTGTGATGCTTGAAGGAGGTTAACATGGGAGGGAGGAGCTGAGAGGAAGGCAGTGTATATATGAGGGAGAGACTACCACAGTGGTGAAACAGGACTCCCACATTTATTTAATGTTTTTCTATACAGACAACCGTTTGCACATTGTATCGGTTTATATGGAATTGTGGATTAAATGATGTAATATAAAAACATTTACATGGAACGGTTTGTAACATAAGATAATATAGGTACATATGGTTAACACTAGGTGCATAACTGTGGAAAATAGTAATAAAACATTAATACTTGGTATAACGAGGAAAGTATAATTCCACAGAGGTATACAAATCAAAATTTACAAATGAAAAGTAAGGGGGGAGAGTCCATAAGGAGGATAGTAGGGGGGAGGGGGGGGGGGTGGAAGGGAAAAGGAGAAAGGTAGAAAAGGGGCATCAGGTGAAAGCCTGTTTGAAGAGCCATGTTTTTAATTTTCTTTTTAAATTTCTGAGTACATGGTTCCATGAGGAGGTCAGGCGGCACTGAGTTCCAGTTTATGGGGCCTGCTATCTATAAGGCTCTCTTGTGGAGGAAAGGTGTGTGAGTTTAGGGGGTGGTATTTGGAGGGTTCCTTTATAGGCAGATCTGGTGGGTCTATTGGATGAGTGGAAGTGAAGTGAGTCATTGAGCCATTGGAAGTTTTGGTTGTGTAAGGTCTTGTGTATGAGGGAGAGGCTTTTGTAAAGAATTCTGTAGGTTATGGGGAGCCAATGGAGTTCTCTTAGGATAGGTGTAATGTGGTCATTCCTGCGTGTATTTGTGAGGATTCTGGCTGCAGCATTCTGTAGCATTTTGAGGGGTTTGATGGTAGAGGCGGGAAGGCCTAGGAGAGTATTAAGGCCTGGAAGACTGTGGGAAAATCAATGAAGTGTAGGAGGGGGTTTAAGTTTCTTTACGACATGAAGTTTGAAATAACATTCTTTCATGGTAGATTTATGAATGTTTTAAAGTTTAGTTGGTTGTCGAAGGTAACGCCAAGATTACATACATGTGGTGTGATGGGTGTAGGGGGAGGGGGATTGTGGGAAATAATGAGGAGTTCTGTTTTGGTGGTATTGAGTGAGAGGCTGAGTTTTGTGAATAGTTGATTGATTGCTTTAACGCATTTGTCCCAGATTTTGAGAGAGGTGTGTAGGGAATCAGTGATTGGGATGAGGATTTGGACGTCGTCCGCATATATGAAATGGGGGTGGCCTAGGTCAGATAGGAATTGGCAGAGGGGTAACATGTAGATATTGAAGAGGGTGGAGGATAGGGCGGAGCCTTGAGGTATACCTCGGGTTAGGTCAGTGGGGTCAGATTCAAAATTACCCAATTTGACCTTGTAGTGTCTATTTTTGAGGTAGGATTCAAACCAGTGGAAAGCAGTTTCTGTTATGCCAATGTTTGTGAGATGGTTTAACAGAATGTTATGGCTGATCGTGTCAAAAGCTGATGGTATGTCGAGCAATGCTAGGTTGTAGGAATGCCCATTGTCCATACCTTTGAGTATGGTGTCTGTGAGTGATAATAGGAGTGTTTCTGTATTGAAGAATTTCTGGAAGCCAAATTGAGACGGGGCTAGAATTTTGTGTTTCTCAAGGTGTTCAGAGAGACGGATGTGGACTACTTTTTCTGTGATTTTGGCTAAGAAAGGAAGGTTTGAGATTGGTTGAAAGTTAGAGAGTTCTGATGGGTCGAGATTGGGTTTCTTTAGGATGGGTTTGACAATTGCTTGTTTTAGCATGGTAGGGACATTACCAAGGCTGAGGGAGCAAGTAATGATGTGTTTAGCTATTAGGTTTGGAATGGTTAGAAGGAGTTTGGAGAAGATGGTGTCAGATGGGTGTGAGGAAGGTTTACATTTAATAGGGATTCTACTTCGGATGATGATGTTTCAAGGCAGTCAAGGCTGGCCGTGGAGTTTATGGGGAGGACAGAGTAGGATGTGTCAGAGGGAAAACTTAAAGTGAGTTTGGATATTTTGTTGTTGAAGAAAAGGGCAAGGTTGTCACATTTGTTTTTTTGAGTCAGTGTCTGGTCTGGAAGAGGGAGAGGGAAAGGTATTGGTAGGTCAGATACGAGGGAAAAGAGGGCCTCTGCGTTGTATTGAAAGTCGTGAATTTTGAGAGCATAGAAATCGTGTTTTGTTTTAAGTATGGTGGTCCTATATGTATGCATGGAGGATCTGAAGAGGCAAGCAGTGCGGGTGAGGGAGGTTTTCACCATTTTCTTTGTTTCTTAATTCACATTTAAGTTTTTTTTAAATCAGGGGAGTACCATGCTTTTTTGTTGTGTGATGGGTTGATTATTTTTGTTGTAAGTGGGCAGATTTTGTCAGCTATGTCTTTTGTGATATTGTTCCAGGAGGAGTGCGCTGATGAGGGGTTGCTTGGGTCAATTTTGTTGGTGATGTCAGAGCAGGCAGAGATAAGGTCCTCTCTGGTGCATGGTTTTTGGAATTGGAAGATGTGGTTATGTGGTGGTAGGGTGGGAGAAGTTTTCTTTATAGAGCGTGGTATTTATAAGTGTGTGGTCAGACCAGGGGACAGGGGAGCAAGCAGGGGTTTCGGCTGTGAGGATGTTCTGGGATATATTTGCCATGCCTCAGATTCAAAATTCAGGTTTATTTGTATAATTTGCTTATCATGAATCTAGGCCTGCTGGTGGCACTCAAGATGAACTCTTCATTCCTGTCTGGTTCCTAGGATCTTCTAATATTGTTCCAGCCTTGCTGATACACAATATGCATGCATACCGCACAAATGGCTGAAGAAGGAATTAGGAATGATGGGTTTTTTAAATGATACATAGCTATAAAAAAATGATGCACTTTATTGTAAAGTGTGATAATTTAAAAAAATAAAAAAAAACCCCACCAAAATACTAGCACAAGATAAAAAGACAAGAAACCTAGATGAGAAAGCTATGAGGCCAAAAAAAAAAAAAAGTTGATATTTGGAGGAATGGTGTTAGTACTAATGCTTTAGGGACACAACATTTTCTTATTTTGTTAATAGGAAACTTTCAGCTCCTTTGGTTCTAGATTCTCCCAGCAGGAGGTAATGTAGGAAAAGGTACAGCAAAGCTCCCTTCATTTTCCACAACCTGACCAAGCCTCCTTGGGCAGGATAAATCTTCTTACCTGGCATATCCAATAATAAGACTACCGAAGACCGTCCCAATCCCGGCACCAGACCCAGCAACTCCCACCGTGGCAGCACCAGCACCTATGAACTTCGCTGCAGTGTCAATGTCTCTGGTAACCACGCTGGTCTGAAACTCCCGCCGAGGAACTGCAACCAATGCATTTTGGGACGGCAGGTTGGAGTCAGCCTGATACAGCAAAAGGACAGGAAGGTGAAAACTAAGAAGCAAAAATGTTTCACCCTTCTCCCCCGCTTTCATGTTCTACCATCTCTTATCCAGATAATTGCCTGGCCAACTTGCTGGCTGACTGGTTCAAAGAATCCCCTTAGTGCCAGTCTTGCACCAGGTCAGTCCTGGTAATGGCAATATTTAATATACTTGTTTTCTATAAAATCAAAATGGTGTTCATCAATAAATACATTCCAAATGCATTATAATTGTAATAGAAATACATATAGAAACAAAACATATTTAAACCCTAAGTCCATGCATAAAAAATAAACATTCTGAGTAAAATCTAATAGAAAACCAACATAAACTAAAAACTCTAAAATGACATTAAATCCTCAAATATCTTAGCAAATAACCTGGCCTTGATTAGTTTCCTAAATTTCAAGTAATCTTTTTCCAAAACCAAATCTATTGGAAGTGAACTGCACAATAAAGGGGCCTGATATTGAAGTGCTGTCATCCTTGTGTGTTCTAACTGAATTGCTTATGGTGAAAGCAGCTTTAAAAGCTCCAGAGATGATCATGGGGATCTGCTAGGTTGACAGAGGACTAGGAAACTGTTTAAACAAACAGGTACTACTCTATTTCCCTACATGCAATATTAAGAAGTTTAAAAAACAGCTCTGGCTTATAATAGGATCCAGTAAAGTTCTTTAAGAAGCAGAGTGATAGGCTGAAATTTCAAGACCTGAATTACTACTCTAGCAGCAGTATTCCAAAGTACCAACCGCTAAATTCCCATATTTATAGTAGCCCAGCCCCACCAGACAGGGGACATTAAGCCCGTGCTTCCTGTGCTGCAGTGCACACACTGAACAGGAGAGAATGAAGTGAATTCATTTCAGAGCTACACAGGTAACTCATGGACTTTATAGTACATGCATTAAAAAAAACAAAAAAAAACGGATAGTGTGCACATAACTATAGTCATTAAAAGTGCACGTACACCATCCATTATACATGTACCATAAAGTCCGCTCCAAAATGAGTGCACATCCCTACACAGTACTACAGCTGAGTCACACGGGCAAGCACAAGTTTTCTAGTTCCACCAGCTCATGCAGGATTACATTCCCTCGAGGGAAATGCCAGCTCCAGAAAGATGCTAGCATGTCCTCTGCTGGCTCAACTAGGAAGTGCATCCCTAGTCAGAGGACTGCACTTCCTGTGCTATCCTGTACGCAGCCTGATTGCACATCCCAGCTGCAAATGCTACACCTTTTATTTATTTTTGATTTTTTTTTTATTTTTGCATTTTTTTCAGCACTTCAAAGTGGATTAAATTCAGGTACTGTAGTATTTCCCTATCCCCAGAGGGCTTACAATCTAAGTTTGTACCTGAGGCAATGGAGGGTGAAGTGGGTCTCCAGGTTCATAGCCCACTGCTCTACCACTAGGCTACTCCTCCACTCCTTTTGCTTGTGGCATACAGCAGAACAGGGATGACAAACCCTGGAGCTTTCAGTGGCAGGATCTATAGGGCTTTGCCACCTCTGCTGTACAGGAAAGTCAGTTTTGTTGAAAAAAAAATTGTCCCTGGACCAAGCAGAATCAACAGTTTTAAGTAAACTGGTAGGTGACCCAGTAATTCCTTAACAAAAAAATGAAACTGCAGATGCAGTGAGGGCAGAAGTAAAAGTGCCATTATTCACACACTGTGTCCAGTCCTACCAGTTACTAGCTTGAAAAAAAAAAAAAAAAACCCCACACCCCACATTTACAGAAGTGTAAAAAAAAAAAAAAAAAAAAGAAAGAGGTTATGCCCCCCCCCTCCACCAATCTCAAATATCTTAACATGCCCCATGATAAAAATCCAGGTGTAAGGCCTGACTCACTTCCAGCACCTATATAACCATTTTAAACAGTGACTTCAGACAAAAAACTCTGAAGCTCTTTTTTCTGTATCTAATGTTATTTTTAAAACTGTACTCTAGTTTGCATGCATGTGACCCGTCACCAACAAGGCCCACCTTACCCACTCATGCGTCATGGCCTTCCACCTCCCCCTGCGCACTAGTTTGCTCCCACTTCTTATATGCTAGTTTTAGCAGGGCCATGCCCAAGGCATCCCTGCATTCCAGCAGTGCCAAAGTTTCCCATGCAGACAGAATTTGATGAGGGCATAGTTTCAGCATAGCAACGCTTGCACAATGTGACTGGTTTTCAGCATCATTGGAAACAGTTCAGAAAATAACCAAGGCGGCACACTTAACTATGTTTCCCAGTCTCTACAGCGATCTGATCACAATTAACATTTTAAATCAATCTGCAACATTACTCCTCACCTAGGTAAAGAATTATTGCGGTCCAGGTCCAAATGTCATGATGTATATGTTCTGACCTCCTTATTTCCTGTGCACTAAATCCATGAAAAGGGAGCTTTGACTAATCTCAGATGTCACCAAGCAGCACCATGCAGCCAAAGCCAACCTTTATAAACAAACACTGTCCTTTTATCAATAGGCACAATTTTAAAAGTGATTGAAAAAAAATTTTTTTAAATGGATGGCAGGACAGCATTGTAATCAGATTTATGACGTCTGAAATTTTCTTCTTGATTTTAAAATTCTGAAGAATAAAAGTGAATATACCACAGCACAGTCATAACAAAGCACTAAAGATTACACGGCCATTTAACCTGCTCACTGTGGTGTTTTTATCTCCTTCCACTGAACTAATTTGATTTTAGTAATCTGTACTTGGACAAATGTTAATAGCCTATAAAAATAAATCACGCAATATATGGAGCCCTCCAAGATGCCACCCTAAGCACCCAATGTTTAGTCCACTGGAGATTAAAGGAGGTGTACTGCAAGCTATTTTTCTAACTTTTTACTGTAAAAGAACAATAGCATTACCACAAATCTGATTCTAAAAACAGCAAGTATCTAATGCATTTTTAGTGTGGAACGGGAAAGTATACTCACACACGTTATATATAGGATTCTACACAGGATCCAGTGCAACATGCAGACAAAAGGGTTGAATTAGCCCAAGTCTGAAACTTGTATGTCAGGTAGTACAGATTCTCAAGGTTTCATTTGTGAACAGTCAGAATTCAATTACCGTCAAACTATTTGCTCACCTCATGCTTGCAACAGGGGAACGGGCATGTTAGAGGCCAGGAAATGCTAGTTGGGCGAATTTAAAATCAGTGGGAAAGGTGGATGAGAGAGTTTAGAGGAAGGGGGGAAAAGGCCATGGTTCTAGCAGCTTGGAAGCTAAACCAGGAGAGAGAGGAATGAAACAAAAAAATATAGGAAGAATCATGCAATTGAGATACTCTCCAGATCAGCTTTCTAGCTGCTGTAAACATGGGCTTTCCCCCTCGTTCCTTTTTTCCTATTAACTTCCTCTGCAAATCTTCCTTCCTCACTGACATCTAACACCACAAGTGTAGTCCTTAAGAGCCCACAGGGTTAGCTCACTGACCTAATGCAAGCATAAAGCCAAGGCAGTAATGTCAAGATGGACAAAAGTTGGGGTTAAAGCCTTGACAATTGCCACTACAGCTCACAAGTTCCAAACCTGTCATAATTCACCTTTTTACTGGCTTCATGTATTACTTTGATAGTGAATACTTTGCTTTAAATATTACTGCAGGCATGAACCTCCCTGCAGCAACACTGCTACAGCCAAATCCCAATTGTCACAGCATCTGTGAAATCATTTACAAGCAAAAAAAAATAAAAAAAAAAAAAATCAGAAAAGAAAGGATGGATTGTTAAAACAGCGGCTGCTTTAAAAAAAATTACAGCCTTGTATAATAAGTGGTTACAGGGTTTAACAACAACAGTGCTCAGTGGTCCCCCTCCCCCCTTTTTTTGGTAGCTGTTTCTGGAATGAGACTCAAGCTTTAGGCACAGTACAGCACATTACCTCGTGTGTCACTATGTCTGGTCGGCCAAACAGGGTAGCTGAGATGGGTCTGGACAGCACCTTTGAGCTGCTCCTCAACTGGGACAGAGAAAACTAGATCAGCAACTGAAAAAGCATGTGATTTCAGAAATTCTCAGAACAAAGATGAATCAGAGCAGAGTTAGGAGGGGAAACAATATTGTGTATATTGAAGGAACTCCAGGTTTTATCCTGATCAGAATGATGTCCTTAGAGTTGGTCTCTCGCCTACCAGAGCTCTTCCTTGCCTTAAATGGAAACAGAAGAGCTTAAAAAGGCAACTTAATGGGCCAAATCCTTAAAGAAAACTTTGATGCTTACCTGCAAATTTTATTTCCTCAAGTCCAACCAGACCAGTCCAGACACAAAGGTTTTAACCCCTACCAGCAGATGGAGGCAGAGAACAAGTGTTTTGCTGATATTACCCTAAATAGTATACTGTGCCCCCACAGCTCCTCAGTATTTCAGTATCAAAATCAAACACTTTAAACTGCCCCCTTCAAATGAACGGGAGCTTCAAGTGGGCCCAACTCACCTCAATCCTCAAACATCCATGGGTGTTGCATATAACAATATAACTCATAACTCAAACAAAAGAAATATCGGACCTATTTCCACTAAGAATAAAATCTAAAATAGCTCCCTCTCTCGTTGGCTCCTGAACCAATTCCTCCAAGTATTTTATGTTTCTAGCATGTCCTGATCTTACATTTACCCAGTCAATATTGGAGTTCTACAAACGTCCAGAAAATGCAGTTCTCCAAATCTTTCTCCCGAATCAGACTTCTTGAAGAATGGCAGTTCCATTGACTGATCCAAATGAAATATGAGACCAACTAAGGAGAAAAAAAAGTAACTGTATCCTCCTCCGAAACTGAGAGGAACAGATGCCTACAAGATCATGCTTTAAGTTCTGAAATGTATCTAGAACAGACCATAAATAAAAATCTTACGTATGAAATCCCTAAGTGATGCTCCCCCTCAGAGGTTCAAATGGAGAAATTACTTACCTGATAATTTTGTTTTCCTTAGTGTAGACAGATGGACTCAGGACCAATGGGTATAGTGTACTCCTGATAGCAGTTGGAGACGATCAGATTTCAATCTGACGTCAGCCTAGTACATATACCCCTGCAGGAAGTGAAGCTCTTTAGTATTCTCCTCGAAATGCATTGTGAATATATGTATGACTGAATAATTTGAATAACTTCATTAACTTTATAACTTGGTTAACTTGATTAATTTGAACTGGTTGAATTGGCTATAGCTGGAGACCACCAGTGCCCTCAACCAAAAAACATCGACACCCGGTAGGGTGGGTGTCCTAGATGAAGGAAAGCATGGCTTACCAGTGAATCACTCACTCCCGGGGATGTCCCCCGAGAATTCCATGAGTAACGGCAGCCGTGGGTGGGAAGCTGAGTCCATCTGTCTACACTAAGGAAAACAAAATTATCAGGTAAATAATTTCTCCATTTCCTAGCGTGTAGCAGATGGACTCAGGACCAATGGGATGTATAAAAGCTACTCCCGAACCGGGTGGGAGGCTGCCCGTGACCCACTTAGTACTGCCCTTGCAAATGCTGTGTCCTCCCAAGCCTGAACATCCAGGTGGTAAAACCTGGAGAAGATGTGGATGGAGGACCATGTCGCTGCCCTGCAGATCTCGGCGGGTGACAGCATCTTGGTTTCCGCCCAGGACACTGCCTGGGCTCTAGTAGAATGGGTCTTGACTTGTAAAGGCGGTGGCTTGCCTGCTTCCACACAGGCCGCCTTGATGAATTCTTTGATCCAGCGGGCTATGGTTGCTCGCGAGTCCGCTTCCCCTTGCTTCTTCCCGCTGTGAAGGATGAATAGATGGTCCGTCTTTCGTACGGATTCCAACCTTTCCAGGTACTGGACTAGGAGCCTGCCGACGTTGAGATGGCGTAGACTCTTCCGAATTCTTATGCTCATCTGGCGATGGTAGCGAGATGGTTTGGTTGAGATGGAAGTGAGACACCACTTTGGGGAGGAACGACGGAATTGTGCGTAACTGGATGGTTCCCGGGGTGAGTCTGAGGAATGGCTCTCGGCAGGACAGTGCTTGTAGCTCGGATATACGACGGGCCAAACAGACTGCCAGCAGAAAGGCTGTCTTCAATGTTAACAGTCGGAGAGACAGGCAGCGGAGAGGTCTGAAGGAGGTTCCTGCTAGGAAATCTAGGACCAGGTTGAGGTTCCAAAGAGGCACCGGACACTTTAGGGGTGGTCGGATGTGCTTGACTCCTTTTCAGGAAGCAGGAGACATCCAGGTGAGAGGCTATGCTGCCGCTCTCGCTCTTGGTTCCATAGCATGACAATGCGGCCACCTGTACCTTGATGGAGTTGAGGGACAATCCCTTCTGTAGGCCATCCTGTAGAAATACCAAAATCGCAGGAATTTTGACTGAGCACGGTATGATGTCATGGTCCTCGCACCAGGCTTCGAATACTCTCCAAATCCTTATGTATGTTAGGGATGTGGAGAACTTGCGTGCTCGGAGTAGGGTGTCAATTACTGCCCCCGAGTATCCTCTCCTCCTTATGCAAGTCCTCTCAATGGCCAGACTGTGAAAGAGAATAGAGCTGGACCCTCGTGGAAGATCGGTTCCTGTTGGAGCAGGTCTCTGTGTGGAGGCAGCAGCAGGGGGTTCCCTGCCAGCAGTCTTCGCATGTCTACGTACCATGGTCTTCTTGGCCAGTCCGGAGCCACTAGAAGTACTGGTCCCCTGTGGTGTTCTATCTTGTGGATGATCGCACCCAATAGGGGCCACGGCGGGAAGGTGTATAACAGAGTCTCCTGTGGCCAGGTCTGTACCAGGGTATCGATTCTCTGGGACTGGGGTTCCCGTCTGTGGCTGAAGAAACTGGGTACTTGGGCGTTGGACTGGTTTGCCAGGAGGTCCATGGTTGGTGTTCCCCAATGGTTTACTATCAATTGGAATGCTGTGATTGACAGTTTCCATTCTCCTGGATCTAGACTCTCTCTGCTGAGGTAGTCCGCCGCGACATTGTCTTTCCCAGCAATGTGGATGTCCGAGATCTCTTGAAGATTCACTTCCGCCCATGACATTAGGAGGTCTATTTCCAGATACACCTATTGGCTTCTGGTTCCTCCCTGACAGTTTATGTAGGCCACTGTTGTGGCGTTGACCGACAATACTCTGACCGCTTTGCCTCGGAGTCTGTGACTGAACCTTAGGCAGGTTAGTCTGACTGCCCGGGCTTCTAGACGATTGATGTTCCATCCTGACTCTTCTTCGTTCCATCGCCCTTGGGCGGTTAGCTCCTGGCAGTGTGCTCCCCATCCTCGTAGGCTGGCACCCGTGGTGAGAAGGAAACAGGTTGGAAAGGATAGTCTCGTTCCCTGGCTCAGATGGGCTTCTTGTAGCCACCATCATAGTTGGACCCGAACTCTGTCCGGGAGTTGAAGCCATACGGTGTAGTTCTGGGACAGTGGATTCCATCGTGGTAGTAGTGAGCGTTGTAGGGGTCTCATGTGAGCTCGTGCCCATGGGACTACTTCCAGTGTGGATGCCATGAGGCCGAGAATTTGTAGGGAATCCCATGCTGTGGGGCGAAGTTCGCTCAACAGAGTTTGTAACTGGGTCATCAGTTTTGATCTCCTTGTCGGTGTCAGGATGACCTTGTCTGTTTGGTGTCAAACCGGACTCCCAAGTATTCTAGAGATTGGGAAGGCTGCAGGCAGCTCTTGTTTGTGTTGACCATGCACCCGAGGCTCTCCAGTAGAGTTTTGACTCTGTTGGTTGCCTGGTGGCTTTCCTCTGGGGATTTCGCTCGGATCAGCCAATCGTCTAGATAAGGGTGCACTCGGATTCTTCCTTCCTCAGTGTTGCTGACACCACCACTATGATCTTGGTGAACATCCGGGGTGCAGTGGCTAACCCGAAAGATAGTGCCCGGGATGTGGTAGTGATGGTCCAGGATCGAGAAGCATAGAAAAATGCTGATGCTCTTGATGGATCGGAATGTGTAAGTAGGCTTCCGACAGATCCAGGGAGGTAAGAAACTTTCCCAGTTGTGTCGCCCTTATCACCGAGCGTAGGGTTTCCATGCGGAAGCGAGGAATATTCAGGTGACGGTTGACCGCCTTGAGGTCCAGGATAGGTCTGAATGTTCCTTCCTTCTTGGGAACGATAAAATAGATGGAATAATGGCCAGTATTTATTTGTTGTGGAGGCACCAGTGTTATAGCCTCTAAGGCTAGTAATCTGGTCAGTGCAGCTTCCACTGCCATTCTCTTGGAAGGATCGGGGCAGGGAGATTCCACAAACTTGTCTGGAGGGAGGTGGTGGAAATCCAGATAATATCTCTATTGAATGATGGATAGGACCCACTTGTCCGAAGTTATCTCGGCCCATCTTTGGTAGAATAAGGCCAGTCTGCCCCCTATGGCTTCTTCCTTTGGATGGGTCGGCTGATCTTCATTGTGGGGTGCGGCTGGGGCCTGGGCCAGAGCTGGCTCCCCTTTTATTGTGCTTGTTCCGAAAGGACTGGCTCCAGTCTGCAGGGCGAGCCGCTTGATATGAGCTTCTATATGGGTTGAAGCACTGTAAACCTCTGCCCCTGGAGGTCTGGGGGAAGGATTGCTGGTTTCTCTTATTCCTGTCCTCCGGTAGCTGCAGCAGTGGGGACTCGCCCCACTTGTTGGCTAGTTTCTCTAGTTCGCTTCCGAACAGGAGTGTTCCCTTGAAAGGCATCCTTGTGAGTCTCGTTTTGGAGGATGTGTCGGCCGACCAGTTTCGGAGCCAGATTTGTCTTCTGGCTGCCACGGCAGATGAGACTCCTCTAGCTGCTGTACATACCAAATATGAAGCAGCGTCCGCGAGGAATGATACGGCTGGTTCCAGGGCTTCCCCAGGAGTGTTGTTCCTGGTCTGTGCTAAGCAGGTGCGTGTCACCACGGCCCAGCAGGCCGCAATCTGTAAAGACATAGCGGAGACGTCCAAGGACTGTTTGAGGATAGTTTCCAGACGTCTGTCTTGAGCATCCTTGAGTGCTGCTCCTCCCTCCACTGGGATAGTAGTGTGCTTCGAGACCGTGCAGACCATGGCATCCACATCTTTGGGGGCAGGGTCCAGAGTGTACATGGCTGCCAGAGGCCGGCCCCCTTTGTACGTGGTTTTTGGGGCATCCCATTCCAGGTCAATTAATTGCTGGACGGCTTGTAATAGAGGGAAATGGCGGGAGGTCTGACAGAGTCCCTCTAGTAGCGGGTTCGTCTTAGGTTCCCCCGAGGCACTAGTGCCCGGGATGGCAAGCTCTTAAGCTGTGCGTGACCAGGTCTGGAAGTTCGACCTTGGTGAAGAAGCGTCTCATGGTTCGATGGGGTTCTGTCCCCGGGAGTTCCCCTTCCTCCAGGGGTTCTGACTCCACATTTGAGATGTCTGTGTTCCCGTAGGTGGGGCTTCTGGGTGGTGGGATCACTTCCCTGGGCATAGAGGGTCCTGGCATGTTGAGGTCCTCTGGTGGTGCCTGTGACCGCATTGTAGGAGGCACCGGTTGCATGTGGATGAAGGTATGCAGACCTTTGAAGAATTCCACCCAGGAGATAGATGCTAGGTCTAGGCTAGGGGGCGCCGTGTCCCTGGGGGGCCCCGTTTGAGGGGGGGGGGGTCCCGCTGTGTGATGCTAGGTCCGGTGTACCGATACTGGCTGGGGAGGGCCATGAGTTGGGTCCCCTAAGGCAGTGGTCCCCAACCCTGTCCTGGGGGCCCACCAGCCAGTCGGGTTTTCAGGACATCCGCAATGAATATGCATAAGAGAAAATTTGCATGTTATGGAGGCAGTGCATGCAAATTTTCTCTCATGCATATTCACTGCAGATGTCCTGAAAACCCGACTGGCTGGTGGGCCCCCAGGACAGGGTTAGGGACCTCTGCCCTAAGGCCTCTTCGCACTGTATACACAGGGCCGTGGCCTCCTCATGCTGTACAGCTCTAATGTGGCATGGTGGGCAAAGGCCCTGAGCTTTGAGCTTATTTTCAGGCGATGCCATGGTTTGTGCGCATACAATACAGTTGTGTGTCGAAGATGCGCGCGTAGAGCGATGTGCGCCCTGTTGTGTGCACGGGTCGAAGTTATGTGCCCAGCACAGTGAGCGCGTGGCTATGTTCTTCGCTTGTGCGCGACCTTGTGCGCACGGCTCGCTTCTGTGCGCACGGATCAAGACGGCGGACAAGGCCAAAATGGGGACGGCGACCACGCGGACAATATGGCGACCACCTCGGAGGGTCTCCACGTGGGAGGACCCTCGGATCTGACCGGGGTCTAGCTCTGCTAGATTTTTACCTTACCTTGTCCCAGTGCTTCCTGGTTTCGTTCCGGGCGGTCTCCGGCTGCGGGGGGAGAGGGAAAATACCTTCACCGCCGCACTCGAGGTTGCACCCGCTGCCTCTCAGCCTCACCTGATGTCGGGGGCTAAGTCCCCGCCGAGGGTCGGCCGCCGGTCCGAGGCTCACCTCCGAGGGATTGCGAAAATCACCTCGGGAATCTCGACTGGGGGAGGGACCCAATGGGTGTCACCGCAGGAGAGCGGGGCTCGTCTGTAGAGATAAGATTTCTTCTCAATTTGGGTTTTTTTGGTAAAATTTTCTCTAACGCTGTGCTAGCAAGCATAGAGTCCCTAACTGCTATGGAATGGGAAAATACTGAAGAGCTGCACTTCCTGTAGGGGTATATGTACTGGGGGCTGACGTCAGATTGAAATCTGATCTGTCTCCAAGTGCTATCAGGAGTACACTACACCCATTGGTCCTGAGTCCATCTGCTACACGCTAGGAAATTTACATTTATATACCTCCTTTCTCAATCAAGGAAAATAAGAGAACAGCCTCCCCTGTCATGTGTGTCACACAAGCCAGGGAGTAAGTCTGTACATACCAAAGAACCAAAGTCTCTCACTACACAAGGCACATTTTAGCTGAATTTACAGCCTGATGCCTCTAACACTTGGCAGCATTAGGGCAGATATGATGGATACTCACCAAGGAAGGCGTGGAGGCAAACTTTGCACAGGCATACATCTTCAGAGTCTGCTAGGGATGGTCACACTTGCAATAGCTTTAAAAGAAAAGAAAAACAGAATTAAGATAAGATACACCATACTGGGTCATACCAAGAGTCCATGAAGCCCAGTATCCTGTCTCCAACAATGACCAATCCAAGTCACAAGCACCTAGGAAGTACACAAACACTAAGTAGATCCCATGCTAATAATGCCGGCAACAAGGAATAGCTATTCCTTATTGATAAAAAGCAGTCTATGGACTTCTCCTCCAAGAACTTATCTAAACCTTTTTTAAACCCAGCTACACTAATTGCACTAACCACATCCTCTGGCAACAAATTCTAGAGCTTAATTGTGCGTTGAGTGAAAAATAATTTTCTCCAATTAGTCTTAAATGTGCTACTTGCTAACTTCATGGAGTGCCCTCTAGTCCCTGCATGATATGAAAGAGCAAATAACCATTTCACATTTATCCATTCAAGTCCTTCCATGATTTTGTAGACCTTCATCATATCCCCCCCCCCCCAGCCGTCTCCTCTCCATGACGAACAGCCCCAATCTCTTCAGCATTTCCTCACAGAGGAGCAGTTCCATGCCCTTTTATCATTTTGGTCACCTGTCTCTGTACTTTCTCCAGTGCAACTATATCTTTTTTGAGATGTGGTGACCAGAACAGCACACAGTACTCAAGGTGCTGCAGTAGAGGACACCAAACCCTACCTGGCCATGTCGGGCAGACTGGCCAATAGAGTCCTGCTTCCCTTCTTCTGTATGTCGAACCCCCTCCTTCTCACCTTACAAAAAATAGTTGTGCCGGGCCTGGCCAGGTCATCCCAGCCTCCGCTCTCTCACCATTAAAACAAAACAAAAAAAAGGCCGGATTTTAAAAATCCGACAAGCGCCAAAACGGGCAGATACATGCGTGGCCAGGCCACGCACTGTGGAGTTTTTCAAACGCCCGTGACCACGCGCTTATCTGCCCATACACACAGAAAAACATGTTCGGCAAAAGGGGGCGAGCTGGGGGCAGGCTGGGACAATACCCTGTTGAAGCATACGCTGACAGCCGACCGGCACACGCAACCTGCTACTGCTCCGGAGAGCAGGTAAGTTTTAAAACAAACAAAAAAAGGTTAGCGGGGTTTTAGGGGTTGGGGCGGAGAAGGGAAAAGGAAGGCAGGTTAGGTAGGGGGTTTAGGAAGTTCCCTCGGAGGGAACTGGGAAAAGTCCTAGTCCATCACCACGCGCATGATGTAAAACTGCCCCCTCCGTACACGCATGAGCTGGCATTCAGGCATGCACGTACGGGTAGCGGATTTTAAAACATATGCGTGTCAGCACACGCATGTTATAAAACAGTCACAGCCGTGTGCACGGTCTTGAAATGTACATTATAAATTGGGCCAGAGCAGAATTTGCCCCCTCCAGAAACCTCTCCTATACATTAAAATAGCTGCAGCCATCCAAATCCCTTCCCTCTGACCCTAGGGAACCCCAGAATTCTGAATGGGTTTGGTCTTTTAATTGACAGTAGAGGGACCAATCAGCTGTCAGTGAGGGGGCGGGCCTGCCAGAGGTGGTAGAGCCTTACCTGGCTGGGGTTTCCTGGATGGGAGGGGGGAGTTGTGTTCCAGCCCAGCTGATTTTTTGTGAAAGTGGGCGAGAGATTATTCTACAGCTCGGTTGCTCCAGTTGGGGGGGGGGGGGGGGGGGGGGGGGTTCGGCATGCGGGAGAATCGGCCCGGCCCCTTAGAACGGAGGAGGGTTGAGTTCCACTCTACCAGCTAATAGGTGGATGGGTGGGAGATCAGGTATTCAGCTGTTCCATTTCGAATGCTTTTTATTTTTTCTTAGTATGGATTTAGAGTTAATGACATGCAAAATGGCTGGCGAGTAAAAAAAAAAAATAAATAAATAATGGAGAAATTACTTACCTGATAATTTTGTTTTCCTTAGTGTAGCCAGATGGACTCAGGACCAGTGGGTTATGTGCTCTTCTGCTAGCAGATGGAGACGGAGTCAGATTTCAAAGCTGACCTCCCTCTAGATATACCCCTGCAGTAACCTCAGCTCTTCAGTATCTCTCCATCTCCTAGCAGATGCGGACACTATCCCACACACTAGAATAGTGTTAACAAATACAGCAAAGAAGAAAGGAAAAGAAAATGTACCTTAAAGAAGATTGAGCCCCGCTCTCCTGCGGTGAAACCTAAGGGTCCCTCCCCCAGTTGAGAATTCCTGAGGTGATTTCCGATATCCCTCAGAGGTGTGCCTTGGTCCGGTAGCCGGTTCCCGACATGAACTTAGCCCCAAGAATGGTTGAAAGGCAGTAGGTGCATAACAGAGTGCGGCGGTGAAGGTAAAGCCCTCTTCCCCTGCAGCTGGAGACCGTCCCGGCACTCCCATCAGTAAGCACCGAGACAAGGTAAGCTCAAAACTTTAAATTCAGGTCTCCGGGGCTCGGATTGCCGTACCGACTCGATTTCCTTCCCAGCGAGGTAAAAGAGAGTACCGATCCGGTTGAGCAGCCCTGGTTGGGCTAGGCCCCGATTTGGTGCAGGGGTCCAAGTGGAGACCCTCAGGTCACCATCTTACAAGTGGGGGGCATCAGCACCATATTCCCTTCTCGACCGCTGGTACACGTGGGGCAGCCAGTGCACGTCCACGCGCACAACTGGGCAGCGTGCACAACCGAGCGCACCCCACGCACAGCAGACAGGATTTACACACCTAGGCACATGCCCACTTAAAATTAGGTGCATATATGCATGCACTCGGGCTATTTTATAACATGCTTGCCTACGTGCATGCAAGTTTAAAATCGCCACGTCCCTGGATGCGTGGCAACACATACGCAAAGTGTGCCTGCACAATGACTTGAAAGGGTTTCCTAGAAAGAGCTCTGGTTCATGGCCTCCAACCGAGGACTATCACTGTAATTACTGGGCTACGTGATATAGGGAGAAAACCCTTGGCTAGTTGGAAAGTTTTTCACACTTCACTCGACAGAGGTTGTTTCTAATAGAGCTGGAAACCCATAGGGCCAGGAGAAAATGCTTGGGTGAAATACAAGGTTACTTCATCCTGCTTTTTTTTAGTTTCTATATAGCGGTTATAGCCTATAACAGGAGCTATAACATTTGAGCTATATTTTATGACTGGTCGGGTTATACGCGTTTTTTTGGCATTTAGCAACACTGCTCTGCCCGAAAAGCAAGCGATGTATGGGCGGTTCAGGTTCGCACGGCCCAATGGCGGAGAAAGCGGTGTCCTGCATGTTGGGCCGCGTCGCCAGAGTAAGCGGAACCTGCAGCACCCCGGTCCCGGTGAGACCGTATCGGTGGATGCACTGCCTCTGGAAGGAAGCCAGCAGCAGAACACCCACTCCCCGCCACCACATCTGTCCGTACACAGCGGGGGATCCTGACCGCTTCCTCCTCCCCCCCGGCGAAAATCCGAAGAAAATGCAACTGAGACCACAAATCAGTGGCTTTGAGCTCTCTACTTCCCCCCACCCCACTCTAGCAGGAGACGGGTAAACTTAACTCCGCCCCGCGGGCTCCGAGCGCAGCTGCAGCCCCCTTCCTTCCGCGTCCTATCCCTACCTGCAGCCCCGGCACACAGAAGAGGAAAGGGCGACGGCTGAAGTTCACAGCGCCCGCGCTCTGGCCTCCAGTCGCCAGGAGGAGAGAAGCAGCAGCGGCGGGAGCCTACCTGCGCCGGGCGAGCGGGGAGGAGAAGAGGAAGCGCGCATGCGCGCGGGCCCGGAATGGGAGCGGCGAGAACAAAGTGCGCACGCGTCCGGACAAAAGTGGCCGGCGAGAGAACGTGGGGGTAAAGGGACTACAATTGGAGAGAGATAGAGAGAGATTGCGTTTGCGCACGTAACAGAGCGAGGGCGGCGCGCGCCTGCTCACTGCAAGGCCCTTGGAGGGCTGAGCGACCATTGAAGCCCTAGCATTCCCTGTCTGCAGCCATCCAAGAGTTACCGATTGCGGAGACCGAGAATGCCACGCCCAAGAGTGGAGTGACCGCGGCGCGATCCAACACAATTAGGGCTTTGCTCGAAAAGGGGCTGCCCTCTCTTGCTTGCTTTATAAACGCAAGCAAAATAAATAAATAGATACAATTTCTGCTTGTTCGCGCTTGTGCTTGATTGTCGAGCCCGGATTACGTGGTAGAAATGGGCCGTGCGCCAGTAGGGTTTGTAGCTGTGTTTGTAGGGTGGTTTGCGAAGGATCCTTTGTGGACGAAAAGACTTGTTCTCATTATTATCGAGTTTACGAATGTCTCCCTAAAAGTTTTCCTGTCCCCCTGTGTTAATTTATTCAGCCCCTAAGGCCACTGTTTTAATGTATCCCGTCCCTGAGGCGACTGTTCAGTTCCTTGTAAACGGTGCGAGATGTATGCTACACAGGAACATCGGTATATAAAAATTAAAAATAAATAAATATTAGTGGCTATTATTATTATAAATCATTTGTATAGCACATAGATGTAGCAATGGCATAGCCAGAACTGATTTTTTTTTGGGGGGGATCCAAGGGGGCGGGGCGGGGCGTGGCCGGGGTGGGGGCCCTACCTCCGTGGGCGGGGCGGGGCGGGGGCCCTACCTCCGTGGGCCCCTGCCCCGGCCATGGGGAAGTTCCACACTTACCTCCTCCTGCTTGAAATCGCGCCGATCCGGCTGATTCTCCGCTCTCCGCCCACCGCCGCAGGAAGCCACAAGACAGGCCCTCCTATTTCTAATCTTCATCAACCAATCCAGGAGAAGCACGCGAGGTATTTAATTACGGACATCCGAGGCGCCGAGCGTCGCGCGCCGAAGGAGCACGACAAAGGGGCCTGCCCCTTTGTGCGCCCCTTCGGCCAGCCCCTGAGAGACCCTGAGCCCTTAACCACCCTTTTCTCCCACCTACCTCTCCTAACTACCGGAAGCCAGCCGGACTCTTACTAAAATCCACCAAGCCCTCTAGCGTGCCAGAACAGGACCGTCTACACCATCCAAGTCAACCGTCTAACACTCAATCACTCCATCTGAAACGTCCAATGCATGACGACACAGCCAGAGACAAACGACTGCTCAGGTGACATACTCTGACAATGCACAGGAATACAGCACCCACTCAACCACCCCAGACAAAGACAATCAACCACTCAACCACGCCAGACAAAGACAACCAACTTCACAACTGAAGCCACACTCAAACAATTCTACAGGACTCCAGCATCAACCCAGCAACTACTCCACAACTCAACAAATCCATTCAACAACTGCAATCAATCGAATCAAACATCCTATATAACAACACATACAATTTAAAAGGATCCAGCCTCCAAAATGCATCCAACATTTTCAATCCCAATCATACATCACTACTTCCCACAGAAAAGAAATCTAACCAGACAAGCAAACCTCCACAACCTAAAATCACTCACACCAATACTAATAGCACCAATAACACAACTACTAGGCCTCACCCTATTCACCCTATCGCTCTTCAATGCGCAATCTATAACTAAAAGTCACTAATTCTCAATGACTACCTCACCGACACCAAGCCTGACATTTGCGCAATAACAGAAACATGGCTGAAACCATCAGATACAGCAATCTTAAACCAATTACCGACGCTAACCTACGATATCTTCTCCCTTCCTAGACTGAAAAAAAAGGGGGAGGAGGAATCCTTCTTGCTACAAAAAAAAGACCTCAAATTCTCTCAACATCCGATCCACTCCAATAATAAACTTGAGATAGGCTTCTTCACATCTCACCAACTCCAAATACTTCTAGTCTACGCCCCCCCGGGACTCTTAGAATCTGACGTCTCATCCATCATCGAAATAACAACAACACTCCTCAACCTGGACACCCCAGCAATAATACTCGGAGATTTTAATCTCCACATGGACAACCCTGCTCTCTCACCTAGCTGCCAAACTCTTCTACTAGCATTCTCAGCGATGGGCTTCTCCCAAATAGTCAATAACCCGACTCACAAAGCAGGCCACACACTAGACCTGATCTTTATCAACAAAGGCATAAAATCGACTTCTCCAATAAAAAATCTGAAGGTACCATGGTCTGATCACTCCCTCATTTCTACATCATTCTCACTGGAAAAATCTACTACCAGTCACACACCTTCTCCATCCTTTACCTACAGGAAACCCTGCAATCCAGATGACCTTACCAATCAACTAACCAAACACCTTCACGATATAATTCTCACTGATCCTAATATTGCCTTACAATCCTGGAATACGATCACAGAATTAATAGCCAATAAGCTCTGCCCACTTACAACAAAAAAATCTCACCCAGATGCCTCCAAAAAACAACCATGGTTCTCAAACGATCTTAGAAGGATTAAACAAATACTAAGACAAAAGGAATCTAACTGGCGGAAAACTCCAAATCCCAGCACACTCTCAGACTACAAACGCACGCTACAACAATACAAGGCCTACACCTCCAAAGCAAAAAGAGACTTCTTCGCCTCCAGAATTCACAACTTAGTCTTTGACGCGAAAGCTTTATTCAACTACGTTTCCACCCTCACCCAAGTTCCCTCACCAGAATGCCCTAGTAATCAAGCTCAAGCCAAAGCAGATGAACTCGCTCTCTTCTTTCAAAACAAAATCAAGAATCTTCTTACTCAACTTCCCCCCAATATCGCTCCCCTAACTCAAGCGCTAATGCCCTACATCAAAAACACTCACCTAGAAATGTTTGAACCTACCTCCTCCTCTGAAATCCAAACCATCCTTAGAAAAATGAAACCATCTTCGCACCCAGCGGACCATATACCAACAAAACTTCTCCTCACAATACCAGAAACCATCTCCAAACCATTGGCTGACATAATCAACTGTTCGCTCTCACAAGGTTCCTTCCCAGAAGACCTTAAACAAGCCTCACTCAAACCACTTTTAAAAAAACCCAACCTGGACCTAAAAGACCCCAACAATTACCGCCCAATAGCTAATCTACCTATCATAGCCAAGATCATGGAAAAGCTTGTTAACTCCCAACTATCGGACTTCATTGAAGATAACAAACTGCTTTCCGCCTCACAACATGGATTCCGCAAAAATCGCGGCACAGAATCCCTTCTTACATCCCTAACAGACCTCCTCATCCTAGGTACAGACAAAGGACAATCATTTCTGCTGGTCCTTCTAGACCTTTCAGCAGCTTTCGATACCGTAAACCACGCGATCCTCATTAAACAGTTAGCTGCTATAGGAATCTCTGGCTTAGCGCTCTCCTGGTTCAAATCATTTCTAACCAACAGAGGCTACAAGGTAAAAATACAGAACAAAGAATCAGCACGCCACGACTCGACCGTCGGAGTCCCACAAGGTTCCTCCTTATCCCCTACACTCTTTAATATTTACCTCCTCCCACTATGCCAACTCCTCACCAACCTCAACTTAATACACTTTCTCTATGCGGACGACATCCAGATCCTGATCCCTATCAAAGAATCATACTCAAAAACCCTCGAATTCTGGGAATCCTGCCACCTAGAAATTAAAAGCCTCCTCAACAGCCTCAATCTGGTACTAAACTCATCTAAAACTGAAGTCCTACTCATAACTCCCGATAACAAACCCACAGTCTGTCTTCCAACCAACCTACAAACCACTCATGTAAGGGATCTAGGTGTCCTAATCGACAATAAATTGAACTTCAAAGCCCACATCAACAAAACAACCAAAGACTGCTTCTATAAACTGCAAGTCTTAAAAAGGATAAGACCACTCTTCCACGCCAAAGATTTCAGAACCATTCTCCAAGCCCTCATCTTCTCCAAATTAGACTACTGCAAACGCAACTCTTCTTGGCCTCCCCTCCTCATATACAAACCACTCCAAATGGTCCAAAACGCAGCAGCACGTTTACTAACAAACACCAGAAAAAGAGACCACATCTCTCCAGTCCTTCAAGCCCTCCACTGGTTACCAATCCACTTCAGAGTAATTTACAAATCCATCACATTATTATACAAAATCATTCACCAACACACCATAATCGACCTACAAATTCCTCCCCGTGTTCACAAATCAACAAGACCGACTAGGGAAGCCTACACAGGATGCCTCCTTGTTCCACCCGTAAAAACTACTAATCACAGAACCTTGAGAGACCGAGCCCTTTCAACAGCAGGCCCTCCGCTATGGAACTCTATCCCACCAGATCTAAGAAACGAACCGTGCCTCTTAACGTTTAGGAAAAGACTGAAGACATGGCTTTTCAGGCAAGCCTTCCCGAACTCCACCTAACAAGATCCATCAATGACTCCTATGCTAAGTAGCTGTATATAGTGGACTCCATATTTATTTTGTTCTCTTGTATTTACAGAGGACTCCTTATTTACATTGTACACTTGTATATAATTATCCTCATCTATCTTTTATTTCTTATAGTCCCAGTTCATGAACCCTTGTTAATTGTAACTGCTTCTCTTCTCCATGTTTATCTATGTTTTTGGTTATATTTTTGCACCCCTGTTTTCTGTAAACCGACATGATGAGAACGAGTTCTTGAATGCCGGTATAAAAAAACCTTAAATAAATAAAATAAATAAATAAACATGGGTGGGCAGTAAGCATATAGGTTTGAGCCCTACTAGTTGTACTCTTATCAGTAAATAATACCTTAGAATGCACCTGACAATGAATTTCTTTGTAGTCTGCAACAGCCATCATGCATCATGAGTGATTCTTTAAAATATTTTGTTTCAAGCACTTACCAACCTTAAAAATAGCTTATTGATCTGTATTAATTTTTTATATGTCTTGCATAACAATATCATATAAAAAGTAAACAAAACACTTCATAGAACATCAGATGCAATCACGTAATAAAACATGAATCCTCTTTCCAAAAATACAGAATATATCATAACTACAATAAAACAATAATTATAAGAATTTAAGATTTGCAATGGATGCAGAGCAGAAGAAGGATTGTTCATATTATAATCCAACATGCAAAAAATATATTCAGATTCTGGTGTCATCTCAGTAACAGCAAATTTCTCAGTTTTCAGACAGGTTAATCTACAATCAGTGGGCTATACACCTCTACCAGCAAATAGAGACGGAGCAAAACTGACATCAAGGAATATATATACACCTGCTCTAACATCAGCCCGCCAGGATTCTCTATCTCTAGCAGATGATGGATGTGCATCTCCCTACTGGGGATTCTTGTTTTGGGGAAAAAAAACAAAGGAGAAAGAGGATTAATATGCACCGCTTCTCCTGAGGTGATACCTGGTGAACCCTCCCGCAGTCGAGTGCCTCGGTCTGATAGCCGGTTTCCGACATGGAATTGGCTGCCAGGAGAGATTCAGATGAGTGCAGGAAGCCGAGCGTGGCAGTGAAGGCATTAGTCCTTTCCTCCCGCTGCCAGAGACTGACTCCGTACTTGGCCAGGATGAGCTGAGCTCAGGTAAAGAGTTTAAAAAAAAAAAAAAAAAAGATTTAGGGACCCCTCTTCTATTTCTGATCTCCGAGCCTCAGTGCGCCAATCCAACGTGCATTCTCAACTCCGTGGGGGACTTGAGAAGTTGCGGTAGTTTGGTGGGTTGAGCAGCCCTTTGGGTTAGGCCCCACTTTCAGGCTTCACTGGGACACTGAGCTCGCTCTTTTTCTGCACAAGTCACCCGCGAAAATAGTGCCTGACTGTTCATGCCTGCATGTCCAGGCTGAGCGTCTGGACTGCGTAATTGGAAATCCAAGTTTTGGGCATGTGTTGTTCGAGTGTTCAACGGAATATATAGGGTGTCTACAACTGGGCATCCTAATTTTCGGTATCTTTTTTTGGACGTCCTATCCGGGCTTCCCAGGTACGGACACACTATTGGACACATTTGTGCAGGGCTTGTGTTGTTGAGCGTGGTGACTCTGGACGACCTTTTTTCCATGGTGCCAGTAGCAAAAAAGCCTTTGTGATTTGCACGGCTTGCTATATTTGGACATCAGGTAGGATCTTTTTGTGGCATGAGGCCCCCCACTAGTATTCTCCCTCTACTGGACTGTGGCACGGATGAGTAGGCAGTGTGGCAAGCTCCCTACCAGGAGCTGGAGAGATGGACACCAACATCCCAGCAGAGACGCCATGTAAATAGTTCAGCTGTACAGTTTCATTTGCCAAATGTTTGTCAGTGCTGCTTGAAGGCTGAGCTTGGCCCTTCCCAGCAGGTGGCAGGACAGGAACTGAAGGGGGACCTGTCAGAAAGTTCATCTGCTTTTGAGACTCCCCTAACTGGTTCGTCAGCAGGGGAGGGCAACTCAGTGGACGCCAGACTGATGAGCCCTGGTTTTGGTATGCACCCTTCCGCCTTCTCTTGGGTGGAATTTTTTCAGGGACTGTAGTCCTTTCTATAGGCAGGTTGGCAGAGCCAGCCAAACCTGAAGTTCAGGATCACAGATTTCAGAATCTCACAAAGCTGGTGCCACAAGTAAACATTGGAAGGCATCTCGTCCTGTTGCAGGTCATACTGATGGGGACCCGGATGAGGAAGGAGATCCTTACTCCCTGGAGGATAGGGAAATTCCTCCGGGGTTAGAACCTTATAGAACAATGTTATGCTTCTTTCATAGAGATGATTTCTTAGCATCTAGTCAGATGAATCCAGAACAAGTGAGTTTTTGCTCCCCTACCAGCAGATGGAGATGGAGCAAACTGACAATACAGTATATAACCCCCTCTAGTGACATCAGCCTGCCAGTATTCTCTGTCTTCAGCAGATGATGGACGTCATCTTCCCACTGGGGATTGCTCGATTTGAGAAAAAATAATTAAGGAGAAAAGAATAATTTGCCCCTCTTTCCTGCGGTGATACCTAAAGGTCCCTCCCACAGTTGAGAATTCCTGAGGTGATTTCCGTGGTCTTTCAGAGGTGTGCCTTGGTCCGGTAGCTGGTTTTTCAGCCGCCGTGGACTTAGTTGCTTGTGCAGCTGAAAGGCAGTAAGTGAAGGAAGCCGAGCACGGCGGTGATGGCAAATGCCCTCTCCCCCCGCAGCTGGAGACCGTCTCTGTACTCAGCCAGGTAAGGCTAAGCCAGGTAAGTGTTTTTAAAAAAAAAACAGAGACCGTGAAAGAGGGTTCTGTTAGGGCTTCCAACGTTCATCCCGCTTCATGGGAGGTCGAGGGACATGGGCAGCCTGGCGAGTTGAGCAGCCTTGGTTGGCTAGGCCCGGTTCTGAGGCTTCTTAATTGTGTGCTGCAAGGTAGGCCTCAACGGCTTTTCACGTGCTTCTTAGGCTGCCCTCTACAGGATTGTCAGTTCAGCATGTGCGTCCATTTTTCTGGATGCCTACTCAGGCTTCTTTGTTCTTTTGAGCAGAGCTTATTCTATGGACACCTAGGTATTGGGACAGGATGCCCAAGTGTCAGATGCCTAGAATTTTTGGATATCTAAAAAAAAAATAAGACGCATGCCACCAACCACCACTCAGCGCCCTGTCAGCTATAATGGCACCTATACCTAAAAAGCCTAAGCGCCTTTCTGTTTGTTCTGCTTGTCATATTAGGACATCTCAGCCAGGAGTGCCCACTAATTTGTACCAGCACTGTTTGGAGGCTCAGGGAGATTTATCCTCCTCTGATTTCACAAAGCCTGGTTCTTCCCAATCGGATGTAGGTCTAGGTAAATACGACTTAGGTGGGGCACCTGTCTTTGGACCTCCCCTAACTGGTTCCTCAGCAGGGGATGGTAGGTCAGTGAGTATGTCCCAGATGCCTCCTAGTTTGGATACTTCTGTATTTTCCTGGGTGGAATTTTTCCAGGGCTTGCAATCCTTTCTTCAGGTGTAATCCTCAACCCAATCCACTGCTCCTAGAGTGGAAGAGTAGGTGGGAACCTTACCTATACCTTCTCTTAAGTGCTGGACTATTCCTAGAGCAGCAGCAGGTCCTCCTGATAGAGACCCGGATGGCACGGATGATAACGCCGATCCTGATTCTCTGGAGGATGGTGAAATCCCTCCAGGTCTGGAACTATATAGAACTATGCTACAGTTCTTGCATAGAGTTGAACTGCCAGCTCTGATCTTCCAGACCATGGAAATGCTTGGGGTCCCTAGGACGAATTCCGTGTCTGTGCCAAAGAAGAATCCCATTTTGGTTTTCTTTCTTGTTTTTTCCTATTGTTGGAAGCCATTTAAGAATTGAATTAGCCCAGAGGCTAATTTCAAAGGGGGTCAGGTTTTGGGAGGCCTGTACCCTCTGGATCCAGTGGTAAGAGAGCGCTTACGTTTTTCCAAAGGTAGATGTGCTTATGTGTGCAGTTTCCAAGCGGACCACTATACCCATAAAAGAAAGAGCAGCCTTGAAGGATGCTCATGATAGAAAGATTGAGACTATCCTCAAGCCAGCATTTGAAGCAGTGGCAATGAGCTTGCAGATCGCTTCTTGTTCCTTGGTGGCTCACTCTTGTTTGTTTCTCTCGCATGAGGCTGATGATTCTGGGGTAAATTCTAGGACAGTTATGGAACCAGCCACTGCCTTCTTGGCCAATAAGGGCTATGATTTGGTCCGCACTTCAGCCAGAGGGGTGGCATTGAGGTATCAGCCAGGCACCAGTTTGTGGTTGAGAAACTGGTCAGCCGATGCAACCTCACCAAGTTTCCCTTTAAACAGCTCGCATTTATTTGGGAGCGAATTGGACAAACTGGCCAGTAATTGGGATGAATCGCCAGTTCCTTGTTTGCCGGAGATTAAGAAGCATCCGCAGTGCTCCTTTACCATGAGGGTTCGTGCTAGAGAATCCAAGCATTTTCGGCACTATAGAGGAGCGACCTTTCAGAGGACTCGGCCTTTCGGTAGGTCACAGTCCTTTCGCCCTAGACAACCCAGAAGGGGTGCAGGCTCGGGTAGTGGAACCTCCCGAGCCACCCAATGAAGGTTTGCCAACTCACCCCTGGGAACAGGAGATAGGGGGACACCTCTCTCTCTTTTATCAAAGGTGGGTTGACATCACATTGGATCAGTGGTTCCTGGAAGTGATACGAGAAGGATATGCGATGGAATTCTGCAGTATTCCTCGGGACGTGTTCATGGAGTCTCCCTGCCACTCCTTGCAGAAGAAGCAAGCACTGGAGAGTACATTGACAAGGCTCCTCATTCTGAAGGCTGTGGTCCCAGTGCCCACGTCTCAGGAAAATATGGAATGATATTCCATTTCTTTCGTCGTGCCAAAGAAGGAGGACTCCTTTCGTCCCATCCGGGATCTCAAAGGTGTCAACTATCATCTGCAGATGAAACATTTCCGCATGGAAACTTTACACTCAGTGATAATGGCTGTGCAGTCTGAGGAATTTCTGACCTCCCTGGATCTATCAGAAGCATATCTTCACATCCCCATCTGACCCGAACATCAATGCTTTCACAGTTCTGGGGCGCCATTTTCAGTTTTGGTGCAGCCCTTTGGTTTGGCCATCACTCCAAGAACTTACTCCAAGGTGATGGATGTGGCGGAATTGAGAAAGGGTAGAATCCTAGTACATCTGTATGTTGCATTGGAGATAGATTCTTGGGCTGAGGCGGAGTTGGCGCAACCCGTAGGCAAGGGCCCACGGGTCCCTACCGTCAGCAGGTGGAGTGGGCTGAAGCTAAAGGCCACTGGAACATAGAAACATAGAAATGACGGCAGAAGAAGACCAAACGGCCCATCCAGTCTGCCCACCAAGCCTCACACATTTTTTCTCTCATACTTATCTGTTTCTCTTAGCTCTTGGTTCTATTTCCCTTCCATCCCCACCATTAATGTAGACAGCAGTGATGGAGCTGCATCCAAGTGAAATGTCTAGCTTGATTAGTTAGGGGTAGTAGGGGTAGTAACCGCCGCAATAAGCAAGCTACACCCATGCTTATTTGTTTTACCCAGACTATGTTATACAGCCCTTATTGGTTGTTTTTCTTTTCCCCTGCCGTTGAAGCAGAGAGCTATGCTGGAAATGCGTGATGTATCAGTCTTTCTCCCATGCCGTTGAAGCAGAGAGCCATGCTGGATATGCATCGAAAGTGAAGTATCAGGCACATTTGGTTTGGGGTAGTTACCGCCGTAACAAGCCAGCTCCTCCCCGCTTTGTGAGTGCGAACCCTTTTTTCTTCTCCCCTGCCGTTGAAGCAGAGAGCTCTGCTGGATATGCATTGAAAGTGAAGTATCACCTATACAGCCCATGTTCCCCTCGGGTTGAGCCTTTGGGTGCTGGGGCCGGCAGGACTTAGGCGGGCCTCGAGATAGAAAATTGCTAGTAGGAGGTTCAGCCCACAGACAGCAGCCAGCAGATGGCATAACTCTATCCAGGACGGGTTGCGGAATGGAAACCCAAGCACCGAGGAACTGGAATAGAATGAGGGTGCTTGAGCACAGAGGGGCCGAAGCCCTAGGAGTCCACGTCCCAAGGATAGAGTTCAAAGAGTCACTGAAGAACTTGAGCTGAGGCTGGCAATCGAAGCTGTAGCAGGCAACGTGGAACTCGGAATGTATCAGAGTCTACAGCATGGTCGTAAGTAGCGTTGGTCTGGGCGCGGAGAAGGCAGGCGTGGTCAGGCGTAGCAATGTTCAAGGCACGGAGAAGGCAAGCGTAGTCAGGCAGGCGAAGGTCAGGCTTGGAGAGAGGCAATGTGGTCAGGCAAGCAGAGGTCAAGCTTGGAGAGAGGCAACGTGGTCAGGCAAGCAGAGGTCAAGCTTGGAGAGAGGCAACGTGGTCAGGCAGGCAGGCAGAGGTTAGGCTTGGAGAGAGGCAACGTGGTCAGGCAGGCAGAGGTCAGGCTTGGAGAGAGGCAATGTGGTCAGGCTTGGAGAAGGCAGCATAGTCAAAATGAAGCAGAAGTCAGCACCAGAAGTCAGTCAATACAAGGAGACACTGGAACAGGAACGAAGACATGACGAGGCAACGAGCGCGTGGAACCAAGGACAGGTAAATCAAGGAGACCTATTGCAAAGGCAAAATCTTTAGAGAAAACCAGGGAATTTATACTGAGCAGGACATGAAGTCAACATTTATTTATTTATTTATTTAAAATTTTTATATACCGACATTCATCAAGGATATCACATCGGTTCACAGTGTAACGCAAACAGACGCCTGGGGTGGCGCTTTACATCGAACAAATATAACATGTTAACAAGAGAGTAATTGAAGGGGGGGGAGATATAATGGGAGTATAGCATTAAATATTATAAACAAGATTTGCAAGTATATACAATATGTACATTAATTGAAGATAATATGAAATATAAATTTAGGAAGACTATGAAGTGAGAGGGGGTAAGGGAGAGAGGGGAGGGGAGGGAAAGGAGGGGGAGGGTGCGCAGTGGAGAGGGATAGGGAAATTAGGTGTATGCTTTAGCAAAAAGCCAGGTCTTAAGCTTCCGCTTGAAAGTTTTTAGGCATTCTTCTTGCCGTAGTTCGACTGGCATTGTATTCTAGAGGGTCGGGCCCGGCGATCGATAACGCACGGGCTCTAGTGGAAGTTAGTTTGTAGAGTTTAGGAGAGGGGATAGGCATGGTGGCGAGATGTGGGTGTCTAGTGGGCTTATTAGATTGGTGTAGGGCGGAAGGATTCATTAAACCAGTTCATTTCAGGATTGTATAAGGCCTTGTGGATGAGAGAGCGAGCCTTATATTGTATGCGGGATGCTATTGGGAGCCAGTGCAGATCTTTTAGAGCAGGTGTAATATGGTCATGTCTGCGTGAATTGGTCAAAATCCGGGCTGTTGTGTTTTGCAATATTTGAATGGGGTGGATGGCGTTGTTAGGTAGGCCGAGGAGGAGAGAATTGCAGTAGTCGGTTTTGCGAAGATGGTGGTTTGTAGCACTGTACGGAAGTCAGGGGGATGTAGTAAGGGTTTTAAGTTGTTTTAGGGTGTGAAGTTTAAGAAGCATCTTTTAGTATGCTACTGATGAATTTCTTCAATGTGAAGTGACCATCGAGGATGATTCCCAGATCACGGACTTGTTGGGGCAAATGGGATATGAGAAGGAGGGGGGGGGGATCGGTTGGTTTTGGGGTGAGAAGAACATGATTCAGTTTTAGTGGTGTTAAGAGCTTAAGTGGATGGAAGATAGGAGATTGTTTATGGATTGGAGGGTGTCATTCCAGATATCCATGGTTTTCGATAGTGAGTCAGTGATGGGTATGAGCAGCTGAACGTCATCAGCGTACACATAATGAGGGAGATTGAGGCTAGAAAGGAGGTAACAGAGGGGTAAGATGTAGATATTGAAGAGGGTTGAGGAAAGGGATGAACCTTGTGGGACACCTTGATTGAGGGGGATGGCCTTGGATACGTGATTTCCTAGCTGGATTTTGAAATCTCTGTTGCTGAGGTAGGAGTTGAACCAGTTGTGGGCAACACCTGTAATGCCAATTTCAGTTAACCGCCTTAGGAGAATGGGATGGCTGATGGTGTCAAATGCGGAAGAGATGTCGAGAAAGGCAAGAATGTAAGATTGCCCTTTCTCAAATCCTTTAAGAATATGGTCTGACAGGGAGAGTAAAAGAGTCTCAGTACTATGGGATTTCCGGAAACCGTACTGTGCGGAGGCAAGGATGTGATTATCCTCGAGGTTATTCTGTAAGGTTGTTTGTTGACGGTTTTCTCAGGAGTTTAGAAATGAAAGGAAGATTGGAAATGGGGGCGATAATTAGCTAGATCAGAGGGGTCTAGTTTAGGCTTCTTTAGAATAGGGGGCAAGGCTGCTTTTCACGCCCTGCTTCGGGAGGAGGGAAGAAGGGACTGGCAGTGTAAAGCGACGAAGCGACTCACCTTTGCA